>NW_024105100.1:15824-26738 GCF_003945595.2 Pipra filicauda | reverse complement strand
GTGATTATGAGGTCTGCACCATTATGACATGTGTGGACTTTATGAAGTCAGTGTGATGATGAGGCCTGCACCATTATGTGGTGTCTGGACTTTTTGTGGATTGGGGTGACATTCGCCAACCTCCAGTCATCTGGGACCTTCCCATAGAGCCAGGACTGTTGGAAGATGATGGAGAGCGGTTTGGCAAGCTCTTCTTCCAGCTCCCTCATCACCCTGGGATGGATCTCGTCTGGTCCCATAGACTTGTTAGGATCCAGCTGGCTCAGTATATTGCTAACTACATCCTCCTGGAATACAGGAGGGCTATTCAGCTCTCTGTCTCTGTCTATCTGCTCTAGAGACCAGTTGTTCTGAGGACCACCTCTCTTACTGCTAAAAACTGATGCAAAGTAGGTGTTAAGTACCTCAGCCTTCTCCTTATCTTTGTTAACTATATTTCCCTCCAAGTCCAACAGAGAATTGAGGTTTTCCTTGCCCCTTCTTTTGCTATTAATGTATTTATAAAAGGACTTTTTGTTATCCCTAACTGAATTAGCCAAATTAACTTCAAATTCCACTTTTCTTTCCCTAATTTTTTCCTGCATGACCTACCTCTCTTCGTAAATTCTTCATAAGTAGCCAGCCCTTTTTTCCACAGTCTGTAAACTTTCTTTTTATCCCTGATATCTTTCAGAACCTCCCTATTTAACCAAGCCGGCCGTCTTCTCCTCCGGCTGGCCTTTCGGCACACTGGAATAGCCTGTTCCTGTGCGCTCAAAATTGCCTGTTTGAAGCATGTCCATCCCTCCTGGACCCCCTTGCCTTTAAGGGTTGTTTCCCAGGGTATGCCCTGAATTAGTTTTTTGAATAGGCCAAAATCTGCCCTCCGGAAGTCCAGAGTAGAAGTTTTAACGATGGCTCTCCTTACATCCCTAAGGATTGAAAATTCTATTATTTCGTGGTCACTATGCCCTAGGCGGCCTCCAACCACTACATCATCCACCAGCCCCTCTCTGTTTGTAAACAGTAGGTCTAGTGGGGCCTTACCCCTGGTAGGCTCATTTACCAGTTGATGAAGGAAATTATCCTCTATACACTCGAGGAACCTCCTTGACTGCCTCTTCTCTGCAGTATGAAGCTCCCAGCAGATATCCGGCAGGTTAAAGTCACCCATGAGCACAAGGGCTGGAGATTTTGAGACATCTGCCAGCTGCTTGTAGAATAATTCATTTCCATCATCCTGGTTGGGCGGTCTGTAACAGACACCCACAAGGATGTCAGCCTTGTTGGCCTTCCCCCCGATTCTGGTCCACAGGCACTCAACCTTGTCACTGCTGACCTCAACTTCAACAGAGTCAAGGGACTCTCTAACATATAAAGCCACCCCTCCACCTCTCCTACCCTGCCTGTCCTTTCTGAAGAGCTTGTAGCCCCCCATAGCAGCACTCCAGTCGTGTGAGTCATCCCACCACGTTTCTGTGACAGCAACTATGTCATAGTTTTCCTGCTGCACTATGGCTTCCAGCTCCTCTTGTTTGTTTCCCATACTGTGTGCATTGGTGTACAGGCACTTCAGCTGGGCCATTGATTTTATTCTCAACTCAGGCACTACACCCTTAGGCTTATTTCTGGAGAGCCCAGTTGCCGCCCCTTCCCCCTTCTAACCTAGTTTAAAGCCCTCCTAACTAACCCTGTGTCAGAGACTGAAATGGTTAATGATTTATGCATTCTAGGAGACTCTTGCAGGCTTTTGACTGTTGGTACATCTGACGAGCAATCAGGCCCCTCCCTTCCTCTGCTAATCTTGAAAGGCGGGAACCAGGTGAGACACAAAAAGACAAAACACACAGACCTAGGAGATGTTGGAGGCTCGAGGCACTAACCATGGCTATAACCCATAACTTCTTGGAGTGTGGGGGCTTCCCTCCTTCACCCCCAGCAGATCAAGGCCACCACTTCAACTGACAGACATGGAGGAATCGCTGGACCCCGTGGGCGGTGACTATGGACATCTGTCCACTCTCAGCTTTTCTTTCTCTTACTCTCCCTTGCTCTTATCCTGCCTTTCTCTCCCCTATGCATTTTTCTCCTCCCCAGAAAGGTTATGACAGCACCCAAAAATGTTAACTTACCTATTGATTCAAAATTGTTAAAATAAACCTTGCTAGTATGTTTTTAGACACCGATTATTTAGTGTCGTTTCACTTTAATCCACCCCAAGGGAATTATTGATAAAAACCTGAGTTACCCCCTCTCCCCTTTTCCTGGGGCGGGTCATAACATTTTTGGCGTAGTCGGCAAGGATCCTTTGGATGTGGTGGAGTAATCGGTGTAGTCTAAAACTGGTACCGAGGGCGAGTCAAATGGTGACTGTCCCCTCGCAGTAAAATTATAGTAAGAATTTTTCTCCTCTCGGTGTAACCCGGGCACATCAGACCTGTTGAAAGGTTTCCTGGTGTGACCTGGACCTGTTGAAAGGTTCTCTGGTACCTGGACCTGTTGAAAGGTTTTCCAGGAGAGAGTCAAACCAGCCCTCAGAGGGTTAAGGGGGAGAAAGACATTAACCTAATCTGGGTTAATGACTGAGGCAAAGGGGATGACACCCCAGGTTGAGTTATATGGCGATTATTCCCTCCTGATAGCTATCCTTGGTTTAGAATTGTTTTTTGTGGGTGCTGTCTTAGGCGTGTTCCTTAGAGCAGTGCAAAAGCAAAAATCAGCTATTCAGAAATCTGTAAGTGAAGTGATAAAATCTTTCCAAGAGTCAATGAGAACTTTGCAGGACCAGCTAGAAAAAGAGACTATTCAAAAATCTACCGGTGAGGTGATAAGGTCTCTTCAAGAGACAATGAAGGCATTACAGGTGCAATTAGGAAAAGAACGCCTGCAGTTAACTGCTGAACGTCAGACACTGGAGAAAGAGAGAGAGATTAACTCATTGCTTCGGTCAGCCCTTGAAGATGAGGAGGAACAAAATGAAAGGCTTAAAAAGATACTGGAAATGAAAAATTGTGAATTGCGAGACATTAATTCAAAATACCCTAAACCAGTAGATGTTAACAAATCCCTGTACCCCTCTGGGGAATTAGAAGAGTTGAAGCAAAGTTACCCGGAGGACGAGGCAATACATATGCGTCCCCTCATTAAAACTGAAACCACTGGCCAGGGGGCAGATCGGCAAACTACCACACGAATTACCCCGTACACGGGGGAAGCACTGGCCAAAATTCAGGAAAAATACAGTCGTAAGGCCAGTGAATCAGAGACTGTATATGTGTGGAGGGTGTCCCTTACTGGGGGAGATCGGATTTTGTTAAGTGAAGATGAGGCCAGAGGATTTTGGGGTCCAGGGGTCTTCCTGACCACAAATGATAACCGAGCCCCGTGGTCCCTGACCCAGAGAGCTGCCTACTGGGCAGGCGGGTTAGACCCTATAGAAAGGGGAGATCCTCACACAATTAAAACACCCACAATTGGCCACATTGTAAAAGGTGTACAAAAAACCGCATGTCTCCAATTAATGCATACAAAATTATTAGACCCACAAAGAAATTCCCCAATGGAACTCGAGGCAGATCCAGAGATTTCCAGTTTTAATTCGAGGCCTGCCTGATGCACTAAAAGTTTATGCTAAACAATTACAAGAGCGCATAAAGGCAACCCCCAGACCTAGAAGAAGGGGTGCTCCATCAGGAATAACCTGGTTAGAAATAGCCCAAGAATTAATAGCTACTGGTCAGCAGCTGGGGCTCTCTGGTACCAGTGGCCAGAGAATACACTGCAGGAGGGCAGGGAAAGTCCAAAAACCTACCTCGCCAGGTATTTGTCAACAAAATGTGTCATCTAATGAGGGGAAAAAGATACAGCCTGTGGAGAGAAGGTGTTGCAAAAGGAATTCCTCGAGAAGTGATGGATAAATTGCCCACTGCTAATTTGGAATACTTGATAAAGCACTGGGATAAGATCAAAGAGCACAAGGCACCCCCTAAGGACAGCCCCTCTAAGGAGTCCAACACTGCGATCCCCTCAGCCTCTCCAGAAACCGGACTAACCAGTTTGACCAGTTCTGAGTCAAGGAACTGGACTTACTGCTCTCAAGTAAATAAGCCAAAAAATAGCCAGTGGGTTTATGAGAGAAAGCTTACAGAAAACAACCAGGGAGATTTGGTAATCACTTTTCCTCTTGGCCCTTTTAAATCTTTGGTTTCATTCGTGGTAGACACGGGTGCACAGGTCTCAGCACTCCAAACTGAAGCTGCTATTCGGTGTGGCATTAAGCCAGACAAAAAAAAGATATGGGTAACTGATACTTTTGGCAAATCCCGACCCCAGTACACTGCTCGAGTGAAATGCTGGTTACCTGGAGATGAGACAGCCACAGAAACTATCATGATTGTGGGGTCATTACCAGCTAACATCCTGGGGTTAGATCTCCTAAAGGGGAAGGCCTGGACAGACGCCAGAGGGAGAGAATGGATGTTTAGTCTCCCATCCCCCTCTGTCCGTCTGTTGCAAACTGCTCCAAGTCTGCCTCCTTCTAAAATAACAAATGTAACCCCCCACCCACTCCCTTTAGGAACACGTGAAAACATTACGCCAGAAATTGCAGAATTGCAGGAGCAAAGAGTGGTTGTCCCTATACACTCGCCATGGACAGTATGGTCTGTCCATAAACCTAATGGACAGTGGCAACTGCCAGTGAGTTACCTCGATGCTGACACTGGCTCACAAATAGCTGCTGTACATAACAAAGCTGAACTGATTGCCCAGATTGCTGATGTCACCACAGGGGACCAGACTCAGACAAGTACTATCACCCACTTAGAAAGTCTGAGACTTCAGATTCCCACAGAAAAAGAAACTGTGTGTTTTCCCCCTGACGCCTTGGCCACCCCAGAGCAAATAAAGATGCTGAGAAGTAAAAAAGAACTCCAGCATGCTCTGAGTTTATTTGTTTTTTGGAGAAAACGTGTTCCAAACTTCTCTATTATTACTGCCCTAGTGACATTATGCCAGATAAGAAAAGGAGTTGGATAAATAGATAGTTCCTTCTTTTTAATAATGGGTCCATAGTGGGCCAGATTTCTTTTTTTTTCCACAGGAACCTGCCAGCAGACGAAATCAAACTGCATGAAACCAATAGAGCTTAAATTACAGCAAGAGGCAGAAGAGATAACTGCCCCCACAACTGCTTCTATTATCAACTTACAAGTATCCCATGAGAAAACGAAATAGCAACAGGACTGAGGACTTATACTGTTCTTTGAAATGTATTTATGTTTTTATCTTAATAACTTTGTAATATGCATACCTGTATGTATTTTTGTCTCAGTAAGTCTGCAATATGTAAAAGTTTGCCACAAACATTGTGTTTGTGTCCCCTCTACTCCCAGAATTGCTTGTGTTATCAGCTTGTTAATAATTGTTGACTTATTTGGGTTTTGTTTTTTTTTATCATGAGCAACTTACTGGTAAAACTGTATAAGATGTTTTCCTAGTTAGGACAACTGAGACCAGTTCATCAGGGTATGGGTGTAACCCAAAACTGTGTATTCTATAGCCTTCCATGCCATTTCCCAGAAACTGTTATCAATGAACCATTTACACCATCTGCCCATAGAACCTGACTCCTCAGGCTATAAACTAGGTGTTAAGAGGCCTGTGAGATAGGAGGATGCTCCTGTCCTCACACCCTTTGTGGAACTCCCCGCCCTGAGGGAAGTGCTGAGCATTCCTGCCTGAACTGCAGGATATATAATCTTGGAGTCTTGGAACATTTTTAACCACTCTGTGGGATCCAGAGAAGGACTGCGGCTCATCGCTCTCAAACAGACGTGGACCACCACCCTATACTGGACTCCAATCACCACTTTTGACCAGACTGCAACAGCTCTCCCACCAGCAGGTTCTTCCCCTCTCCCTTTACTTGGGACTCAAGCGGGGCCCAAGGAACACCACGTTGTTCATGCCCCAGGGTACTGGGTTATACATTTGGGTTTTGTGGGTTAAGACCAATTGTTTGTTTGTATGATTGTACTTACTGTATTATTGTAGTAAATTGTTATTCTGACTTATAATCTCTCCTTTGAGTTGAGTTCATTTCCCCTGCTGGTTAACTCTTAAACCAGCACAGATGTACTGTTAATTTGATTTTTGTCAAGTTCATTTTGTCTTTTTTGATTGAGAAATTCAACCAAATATAACCTGGGAGTTAGTACAAGTATTTATGCATATTTAGAGTCATATAAATATGCATTATATACATTAGCCTTCTACCTTGAAAGGCATTAAATTCCATATTTGGTTAAATTTAACAAAACGGAACTAAATTTAGGCCTAAAAGAAAACATAAGAAAGCCTTTTACCAGCTCCCAAGTAACTCAGGTTTTTTTTTTTTGATGTATAATTTCAAATATTTGTGTGTATGTTTGTAACCTCATTAATGTTAAGAAATTTGATTGTAGCCACTGAGATCCTATTACATCCCCTATGACTACTCACGGGGTGGAGAGAGTAACTAATGCAAATTAGCTTACTATGTTATTATAAAATTAGTTTGTTTTCTGTTTGAAGGGGGGGAGAATTGCAGTGCATTGGGGCAATCTCTTCCTTTCCTTCACTCTTCTGTCTCCCTGTCCACTATACAAAAAGCACCGCCCACAAAGAAGATTCACTGTGAACGTCAAAAGAAGAGAAATTATTGAATGCATAAATCACGGGGTGGTGTCAGAGACTGAAATGGTTAATGATTTATGCATTCTAGGAGACTCTTGCAGGCTTTTGACTGTTGGTACATCTGACGAGCAATCAGGCCCCTCCCTCTCTCTGCTAATCTAAAAAGGCGGGAACCAGGCGAGACACAAAAGACACAACACACAGACCTAGGAGATGTTGGAGGCTCGAGGCACTAACCATGGCTATAACCCATAACTTCTTGTAGTATGGGGGCTTCCCTCCTTCACCCCCAGCAGATCAAGGCCACCACTTCAACTGACAGACATGGAAGCATCGCTGGACCCCGTGGGCGGTGACTATGGACATCTGTCCACTCTCAGCTTTTCTTTCTCTTACTCTCCCTTGCTCTTATCCTGCCTTTCTCTCCCCTATGCATTTTTCTCCTCCCCAGAAAGGTTATGACAGCACCCAAAAATGTTAACTTACCTATTGATTCAAAATTGTTAAAATAAACCTTGCTAGTATGTTTTTAGACACTGATTATTTAGTGTCGTTTCACTTTAATCCACCCCAAGGGAATTATTGATAAAAACCTGAGTTACCCCCTCTCCCCTTTTCCTGGGGCGGGTCGTAACACCCTGCCAACTTACAGGCTACAGTTCTTTTGCCCCTCCCAGATAGATGAAGCCCATCTGGTTTAACAAGACTAGGCAACATGGAGTTTGCCCCATGATCAAAAAACCCAAAATTTTGACGATAGCACCATCCTCTAAGCCACCTATTGGTAAGCTGTGCTTTCCTAAACCTCTCCTCATTTATCTCCTCATTCATCCCAGCTAGCACAGGAACTTAGCCAATTACTACCTGTGCTCCTGTCCCATGAAGTGATCGGGTCAGAGCCTTAAAATCTTTTTTAATTACCCTGGTACTCCTATTATTGATGTCATCACTTCCAACCTGGACAATCAACAGCGGGTAATAGTCTGAGGGTTGAATAAGCTTAGGAAGTGTTTTCGTAATATCCCTCACTCTGGCCCCAGGAAGGCAGCAAACTTCCCTGTGGGATGGGTCTGGCCGACATATAGGGCCCTCAGTTCCCCTCCAAATTTAGTCACAAATAACAATAACCCTTCTCTTTTTCCTCTTACCTGTAGTTGTAACAGATCCAGTAGACCGGGGGTAACCTTGTAGACAGATGACGAGGTCAGTGCGATGATGAGGCCTGCACCATTATGACATGTCTGGGCTTTATTATGCCACTGTGATGATGAGGCCTGCACCATTATGAAATGACTGGGCATTATGAGGTCAATGTTATGAGGAGGCCTGCACCATTATGACATATCTGGGCTTTATGAGGTCAGTGCCTTGAGGAGGCCTGCACCATTATGACATGTGTGGGCTTTATGGGGTCCGTGTCATGATTAGACCTGCAGCAGTATGACATGTCTGGACTTTATGAGGTCACTGTGATGATGAGGCCTGCACCATTATGACATGTCTGGGCTTTATCAAATCAGTGCGATGATGAGACCTGAACCATTATGACGTGTCTGGTCTTTATGAGGTCAGTGTGGTGATGAGACCTGCACCATTATGACATGTCTGGGCTTTATTAGGTCAGTGCCATGAGGAGGCCTGCACCATTATGACATATCTGGGCTTTATGAGGTCAGTGCCATGAGGAGGTCTGCACCAATATGACATATCTGGGCTTTATGAGGTCAGTGCCATGAGGAAGCCTGCACCATTATGACATGTGTGGGCTTTATGAGGTCAGTGCCATGAGGAAACCTGCACCATTATGACATGTCTGGGCTTTATGAGGTCAGTGTGGTGATGAGACCTGCACCATTATGACATATCTAGGTTTTATGAGGTCAGTGTCATGAGGAAGCCTGCACCATTATGACATGTGTGGGCTTTATGAGGTCAGTGCCATGAGGAGACCTGCACCATTATGACATATCTGGGCTTTATGAGGTCAGTGCCATGAGGAAGCCTGCACCATAATGACATGTGTGGGCTTTATGAGGTCAGTGCCATGAAGAGGCCTGCACCATTATGACATGTCTGGGCTTTATGAGGGCAGTGTGATGATGAGGCCTGCACCATTATGACGTGTCTGGGCTTTATCAGGTCACTGTGATGATGAGACCTGCACCACTGTGACGTGTCTTGGCTTTTTGAGGTCACTGTGATGATGAGACCTGCACCATAATGACGTGTCTGGACTTTATGAGGTCTCTGTGATGATGAGTCCTGTACCATTATGACGTGTCTGGGCTTTATGAGGTCAGTGTGATGATGAGGCCTTCACCATTATGTCATGTCTGGGCTTTATGATGTCAATTTGATGATGAGGTCTTCACCATTATGAGGTGTCTGGGCTTTATGAGGTCACTGTGATGAGGAGGTCTGCACCATTATGACATATCTGGGCTTTATGAGGTCAGTGCCATGAAGAGGCCTTCACCATTATGACATGTGTGGGCTTTATGAGGTCAGTGCCATGAGGACTCCTGCACCATTATGACATGTCTGGGCTTTATGAGGTCAGTGTCATGAGGAGGCCTGCACAATTATGACATGTCTGGGCTTTATGAGGTCAGTGCCATGATGAGGCCTGCACCATTATGACATGTCTGGGCTTTATGAGGTCAGTGCCATGATGAGGCCTGCACCATTATGAGGTGTCTGGGCTTTATCAGATCAGTGTGGTTATGAGACCTGCACCATTATGACATGTCTGGGTTTTATGGTGTCAATGTGATGATGAGGCCTGCACCAGTATGAGGTGTCAGGGCTTTATGATGTCAGTGTGATGATGTGTCCTGCAACATTATGACGTCTGGGCTTTTTGACACCAGTGTGATGATGAGTCCTGCACCATTATGACGTGTCTGGGCTTTATGACGTCAGTGTGATGATGGGTCCTGCACCATAATGACGTGTCTGGGCTTTATCAAATCAGTGTGGTGATGAAACCTTAACCATTATGACATTTCTGGTCTTTATGAGGTCACTGTGATGATGAGGCCGGCACCATTATGACATGTCTGGGCTTTATGACATCAGTGTGATAATGAGTCCTGCACCATTATGAGGTGTCTGGGTGTTATGAGGTCAGTGTGATGATGGGTCCTGCACCATAATGACGTGTCTGGGCTTTATCAGGTCACTGTGATGATGAACCCTGTGCCATTATGACGTGTCTGGGCTTTTTGAGGTCACTGTGATGATGAGGTCTGCACCATTATGAGGTGTCTGGGCTTTATGAGGTCACTGTGATGATGAGGTCTCCACCATTATGACATGTCTGGGCTTTATGAGGTCAGTGCCATGATGAGGTCTGCACCATTATGACATGTCTGGACTTTTTGAGGTCAGCGTGATGATGAGTCCTGTACCATTATGAGGTGTCTGGGCTTTATGAGGTCAGTGTGATGATGAGACCTCCACCGTTATCAGGTGTCTGGGCTTTAAGAGGTCACTGTGATGATGAGACCTGCACCATTATGACATGTCTCGGCTTTATGTGGTCACTGTGATGATGAGGCCTTCACCATTATGACACATCTGGGCTTTATTAGGTCAGTGCCATGAGGAGGCCTGCACCATTATGACATGTCTGGACTTTATGAGGTCCCTGTGATGATGAGGCCTGCACCATTATGACATGTCTGGGCTTTATTATGTCACTGTGATGATGAGGCCTGCACCATTATGAGGTGTCTCGGCTTTATGACGTCACTGTGATGATGAGGTCTGCACCATTATGACATGTCTCGGCTTTATGTTGTCAGTGCCATGATGATGCCTGCACCATTATGAGGTGTCTGGGGATTATGAGGTCAGTGTGACGAAGAGACCTGCACCATTATGACATATCTCAGCTTTTTTAGGTTAGTACCATGATGAGGTCTCCAATAATATGACATGTCTTGTCTTTATGAGGTCAGTGCTATGAGGAGACCTGCACCATTATGACATGTCTGGGCTTTATCAGGTCACTGTGATGATGAGGTCTGCACCATTATGGCATGTCTGGGCTTTATCAAATCAGTGTGGTGATGAGACCTGCACCATTATGACATGGCTGGGCTTTATGAGGTCAGTGCCATGAGGAGGCTTGCACCATTATGACATGTCTGGGCTTTATGAGGTCACTGCCATGGTGACGTCTGCACCATTATAACATGTCTGGACTTTGTGAGGTCAGTGTGATGATGAGGCCTGCACCATTATGACATGTCTGGG
>NW_024105099.1:0-53019 GCF_003945595.2 Pipra filicauda | reverse complement strand
GACACCGCCCCGGGCGCCATCTTGAGTAAGGGCGCAGCGTTACCCGCCCCAATGGCAGCGCCGCGCGCTCCCATTGGCCTGCCGGCGCTCGGCCAATGGGCGGCGGCGGTGCTGGGGGGTGACGCCGGCGCGTGCGGAGCGGAGCGGAGCGGCCGCGACCATGGTGAGGGGCCGGGGGGAGGTCGGGGGAAGTTCGGGGTCCCGTGTCTCCCCCCGTGTCCGTGTCACCCACAGGGTCCCCCAGTGCTCCCATCCCTCTCGTCTCCCCATGTCCCACCCTGCTGTCCTGTGTCCCCTCAAACGGCCTCCCCGCACATCCCCGTGTCCCCCTCTCAGTGCCCCCCATCCCTCTCATCTCTTCATGTCCCCCCGCCAGTGTCCCGTGTCCCCCAAAACGGGCCCCCCCTACATGCCCGTGTCCTCTCCCTCCAGTGTCCCCCCCGACCTCACATCCCCTTCCCAATGTCCCCCGCCAGTGTCCCCCCACACATCCCCATGTCCCCCTCCCCAGAGTCCCGATATCCCCCCATTGCCCCCCCGGAGTCACCACTGACCCCCCGGTGTCCCGGTGTCACCACTGACCCCCCCGGTGTGACGGTGCCCCCCGTTCCAGCTGCGCCGCCAGGCCCGGGAGCGCCGGGAGTACCTTCAGCGCCGGGCGCGGGAGCAGCAACTGCAGCGGCAGCGGGAGAGGAGGGAGAGCCTGCGGAGGGCACTGGACGGTACCGGGAACCGGGAATGGTCCGCAGGGGGGGTAAAGGGGAGCTGAGGGGCTGGGAGGGGGCGGGGGGGGTTACAGAGGTTTTGAGAGGAGTTATGTGGGGGGTTGGAGGGGATAAAGGGGGGGAGTTAAGAGGGCTTGGGGGGTGTAAAGAAGGGTCAGGAAGCAGCAAAGGGGATTTGGGAAGGGTTAAGGGGGAGTTTGGAGGGGATAAAGAGGAGGTTAAAGGGAGTTTGGGGGGGACCAGAGTGGGGCTAACAGGGGTTTGGGGGGATAAAGGGGGGGATTGGGACATTTGAGAGGGCTAAAGATGGGTCAAAGGGGAAGACTGGGGTGCTATAGGGCCAGGGTGGGTTATTTGGGCCTGAGGGGGTATTTGAGGCCAGGAGCATTGGGGGTCCTGTGTGAGCCCCCAGTCTCCCCTCCGTCCCCCAGAGAACCAGCTGCTGCCCACGGAGCTGCGGCGCGAGGCCCTGGCCCTGCAGAAGGAGCTCGAGTTTGACTTCGACACCCCTGGGGGTGAGTGGGACCCCCAAACAGGGGGGTGAGCAGGACCCTGGAATGGGGAGTGACTTCAACCTCAAAATGGAAGGGGCTGCCTCAAAGGAAGGGTGGACTTTGCCCTAGACCAGCCCCGAATTCAGGATCAAATTTGCCCTGTTTTCTCTCAAAGTATGTGTCGCTTTTTTTTAATGTCTCCACCAAACAAGATTAAACTCACCCCAATACAAGGAGAGGATTTGGCCAAGTTGTCCCAAAATGGGATCAAATCTGCCCCATTTCCCCACATTGGGCCAAGAACTCCCCACAGGGACCCCAAAATGGGAGTGGATTTGTCCAAATCGCCCCAAAATAGGATCAAATCCGCCCCACCCAAATCCCCCCAGAACTGAGTCAGCAAATCAACCCAAACAACCCCAAAGGGGCTCAGCTGCCCCCGTGTGGGCGTGGCTGTGGCAGGAGGGGCCACGGTCCTTAAAACCCCCCCCAGGTGCCACCAGCAGCCAGGATGACGAGTATCGGTGGGCGGGGGTGGAGCCCCCCAAGGTGATGGTGACGACATCGCGGGACCCCAGTGCCCGCCTGCGGCTCTTCGCCAAGGTGGGCGGGGCTGGGGTGGGCATGGTTGGGGTGGGTGTGGTCAAGATAGGTGTGCTCAGGATGGGTGTGGTCAGGGTGTGGTGGGTGTCCTCTATTAGGGGTGTAACCTCAGGCAGGGGTGGGGCTTGTTGCTTTACAAAGTGGGTGTGGGTTGGGGCAGTGGGAGGGGCTTGGTTGGCCCCACCCCTTTGGGGGTGGTGCTTCATTTGAGCCAATGTTTGTGCGTGGGAGGTGGAGCCTGTTTAGGTGGGTGTGGCCATTTGTGGGTGGGGTCTGTATGTGGGTGTGGCTCCCTGTCCACAAGTTGGCCTGGAGGTGGGTGTGTCCTTGTCGAAGGGATGGGGCCCAGAGGTGGGTGTGTTCCAATGGGTGTGGCCTGCCGATGGGCACGACCCTGCTGACCCCGCCCTGCCCCGCCCCAGGAGCTGTGCCTGCTGTTCCCGGGCGCGCGGCGCATGAACCGCGGCCGCGCCGAGCTGGGGGCCCTGGTGGGGGCCTGTCGGGCCGCGGGGGTCACCGACCTGCTGGTGCTGCACGAGACCCGCGGGCGGCCTGGTCAGTGTGGGGAGGGGCCACAGAGGGAACTCACACCCAAAGAGGGGCGGGGCTAATGGGGACATGCTAATGATCATGGGCGGGGTTGTGGAGAACAGGGTATGGCCATGAGGGTGGGCGGGGCCCTGGGAGTCTCCAGTTGGAGAGGGCTTATGGGAGTGGGCGGGGTTAAGGCCCAAGGGGTGGGGCTTTGGCAAAGGTTTCCTGAGGGCGGGGCCATAGGAAGGGGCAGGGCTCCACCTGCCAGGCCCGTTTTTGCTGAGTGGGCGGGGCCAAGGGGGGCAGGGTTCTTGGCATCAGTGGGGTGTGGACCATTGGGAGGCGTGTCCTGACAAGGCCCCACCCCCAGACGGGCTGACCGTGTCCCACCTGCCCCACGGCCCCACCGCCCACTTCACCCTGAGCGGGGCCGTCCTGCGCCAGGAGGTCGGGGGGCTCGGGGGGGCCCCCCTGGCCGCCCCCCACCTGCTGCTGCTGCGCCTCGACTCCACCCTCGGCAAAAGGGTACGGCCGGGGGGGCACAGGGGGGGTGGGGGGGCAAAGGGACATGGGGGAGACAAAAGTGACATGAGGGGACAAAAAGGGGGTGTGGGGGGGCAATGAGGACAGTGGGGACATGACGGGGACAAAGAAGACATGGGGGGACAAGGGAGGCCGCAGACTTGGGGGGATGTAGGGATGTGAAAGGACGTGGAGGAGCCTCTGGGGGCATGTTGGGATATGGGGTGATGTGGGGACATGGGGGGACACAGAGACTGGGGGGGATGTGGGGATGTGACAAGATGTGGGGGGGTTTCTGGAGAGACGTGGGGGATTTTGGAGGAAACACGAGGGCCACTGGAGGGACACGAGGCAGACATCGGGTGGAGTGGGGGGACATGGGGGAGGACATGGGGACATGGGGCCATTCATGGGGCACCCAGGGGTGTAGTGACCCCATCCTTGTCCCCCCAGGTGGGGACCATCCTGAAGCACCTGTTCCCCGTGCCCCGCCCCGACAGCCGCCGTGTGGTGACCTTTGCCAACGAGGATGACGTCATCCTCGTGCGGTGGGTACACAGGGGGGTGACGGGGGGTGGGTCACACTGGGACTGGGACTGGGCCTCCCCTTGACCCCCCTGTCCCTGCAGGAACCACGTGTACCGGCGCCGGGGCCGGACGGTGGAGCTGGAGGAGGTGGGACCGCGGTTCCAGCTGCGCCGTGAGTGTCCCCCGTCCCCATTCACTGCCCCCCTGTCCCCAACCAGTGCCCCCCTTGTCCCCAACAGCCCCACGAGGGTCTCCCCACGTCCCCTGCTGTCCCCAACACCCCTGTGTGTCCCCCAGCCTACCTGATCCGCCTGGGCACGCTGGAGCAGGGGGATGCAGCTGACGTGGAGTGGCGCTGGCACCCCTACACGGCCACGGCCCCCAAGCGCCGCCTGCTCAGCGCCACCTGAGCCTCCCAGACCTGCCCTGGGCCCTCCCAGACAGCCGGGACCCTCCTGGAAACCTGGCACCACCCAGGCAGCTGGGACCCTGTTGGTTGCCTGGGACCCCCCCAGGCTCCAGGGCCCCCCTGGGTCCCTCCAGAACCCCCCCAGGTGTTTCACACACCTGGGAGTCACAGAATCATTTTATTTGTCACAATAAACCTTTTTTGGCTATTTTGAGCTCTGTGGTGATTGGCCAGGCTCTGCTGCAGCCCCTCCCTGGCAGGAGGGCCCCAGGGGTCCGTCCCCCCTTCACACCCGGGACCACTCGGCCGGGGGGTCCCGTGGGCCCTTGGGCTTCCCAATGCGGAAGTTAAACCCTGGGGATTGGGGGAGACAGGGGGACATTGAGGGGGGGCCAGATGCCCCATGTCCCCCCTGAATCCCCTCCTGAACCACCCCCAGACACCAGGGCCCTCCTGAACCCCTCACTCCCCACCCTGGACACCAGGAACTCTCTGACACCCCCCCCAGAGCTGCCCAGACACCACAGACCCCCCTGGACCCCCCGTGCTCACCGAGGCAGGGGCCGCTCCCGGGGTCCCCGGGGGGGGTCACAACCTCGTAGGCGCCGTCAGCGGGTCGGGGGGAGCCTGGGGGGCCGCAGGGGGGTTGTGAGAGCCCATCAGCCCCCCGAGGTGCCCCAGATCCCCCCGAAGCCCCCCACTCACCTGCCGGGGTGGGGGAGGGGCGGTGCACGGGGCTCCCTGGGAGGGAGCACGTGCCCGAGGGGGCGGGGTCTCGTCCCACGGCCCCGCCCCCCCGGCGCGCCTTGTTGACCACGGCGTAGGTGACATCCATGGGGGGGGGCGCGGGGGGCTCAACCGGCACCGAGACACTCCTGGGAGAGGGAGGGGAGGGTGGGGAAGGGAAGGGACCCCCTTGTCTGGGGCTCCCCCAACCCCCAGCGAGGACTCACCTGAGCAGGGGCGGCCGCAGGGCCCGGCGGGCGACAGCGTCCTGGTACAGGGGGGGCTGGGGAGCAGGGGGTCACCTGAGCCTCCCAATGACGGGTCTTCCCGAGCTCCCGGGTCACCCCCAAACTCCCTTGGCCCCTCGGCAGCCCCGGCCCCTGCTCTCACTTCCCCTTTCCGGGGGCAGGAAGTGCCGCTCAGCCCTCGTGCCCCCACCCCGCCCCGGATGCCTGAGGCTCCCCCTGAGCCCCCGGGGCCCCCCTCTCAACTCCTGCACCGCCCCCAACCCCTGGGTCCCCATCCGCCCCCCCGGCTCCCCCTCTAACCTGAACCCCCCGGGCCAGGCTGAGATGGGCAGGGGGCGGTGGAGGTGCCATTGGGGTCCTGGGGGGTCCCAGGTGTGCAGGGGACGGAAGGGACCAGGGGGTTTTCAGTCCCCCAGGCCCCGCCCCCGGGTTAAACCCCACCCCTGGGCTGGACGCGAGCTGGGGGGTGCTAAAGCTCCTCCGGAGGGTTCCCTATGGCACCTTTAGGGGTCCCTATATACCCTGCACCATCTGGGGGGGCTCTTTAGGGGCTCTGTGGGGCTTCTTGGGGTCCCTCTGGTGCCTGTAGCAAATGGGGGGGGCTCTATAGACCCTATAGAGCCTCTGTGAGGGCTCCCTGGAGCCCCTCTAGGAATTTTGTGAGTCCTTATGGACTCTACAGCTGCTGTGGCTGTGTGAGGTCCCCTAAAGCACCTCTGGGGAGCCTATAGAAGCTCTGGGGGCCCCTACAGCAGCTCTGAGGTCCCTGTGGTTCCTACAGGTCAGCTGGGAGGCCCTATGGGACCTTGGGGTGGGGTCTGTACAGCCCCTGCAGAGCCCCTTGGGGTGTCCCAGAGAGCCGGGGAGCCTCTAAGGGGTCTCCTATGGCCCCCCCAGACCCCTGAGTGGTGTCCCTATGGCCCCTTTAGGGCCCGTGGGTTCCTCCCCCCACCCCCGATCACGCGGCTCTGAGTGCCGCGGGCCCGCCCCCTCGAGACGTCACCGGGAAACCCGCCAAAAGGGCCGCCCCGCCTCAGGCCGCGCCCCACCATCGCTGATTGGTCGGCGCGCGGCGGCCGCGCCCCCTGCCTCCGCACCGCGCGCTGATTGGCGGGCGCGGGCGACGCGGTGGCGTCACGGGGCGCGCGCGGCGCGGCGGCCCCGGAAGCGGCGGCGGCGGCGGCGGGAGCGGGGCAGCGACGGGAGGGTGAGCGCGCGGGGGGGGCGGGGCCAGGGGCGGGGCCTGGGGCCAGGGCAAGGGGTCCAGGGGTGGGGGGCGAAACGCGCCGGAGGGCGGGGCTGTGGTGAGGGGCGGGGCTTGGCGGTGGGCGTGGTTTTTAAGCCTCTGTTGGTGGGGCTGTGACAAGGCTGGGGCTCCCTGGGGGCGTGGCCGAGGGGAAGGGGCGCGGCTACGGGACCACTCGGGGGGCGTGTCTTAGAACGGCGATGGGCGTGGTCTCGCAGTCGAGGGCGGGGCCAATGAACCACGTGTGCACACCACGTGTTCCGGGGTGGGGCTCTGTGGGGGGTGTGGCTTAGTGCTTAAGGAGGCGTGGCCTGATGTCCGGGGGCGTGGCCTGGTGGGAAGACCCCCGATGGCTGGGGCTCTCCAGGTGGGGGGTGGGCGTGGTCAGGGGCGTGGTTAATGTATGTTGGTGTGGCTTGACGAGCCCCACCCCTTCCTCACCCTCCTCCTGCAGGTGCGTCAACGGCAGCAGCGCCCGGGACCCCCAAGCCCCCGTCCCCTGAGCCCCGCCCCAGTGAGGCCCCTGCGGAGGGGTGGGGCCACCCAGGTTTTTGGGCACCGCCCCAGCGCCCCCTGCCCATCACAGGTGTGGTGGGGACCAACCTGGTGGGGACAGCGGCCACGGCATCCTTGGGTCGTCACCACGGCGGGCAGAAGGAGGAGGACAAGGTATCAGTGGCAGTGACAGCCACGATGTCCCTGGGAGGCCACCCTGGTGAGGAGGAGGAGGTGGCAGCGGCCATGATGTCCCCGGGTGGCCAGCACGGTGGGGACAAGGACGAGGCAGTGGCACTGACGGCGGTGGCAGCCACAGCGTCCCCAGGGGGTCACCCTGGTGAGGAGGAGGAGGTGACCATTGCAGTGACGTCTCCACGGTGTCACCCCAGTGAGGAGCAGGAGGAGGAAGAGGTGGCGGCGACGGCGGCAGTGACATCCCTGAGGTGTCACCCCAGTGAGGAGCAGGAAGAGATGACAGCAGCGGTGACATCCTCGAAGTGTCCCCCTGTTGGAGTTGAAGAGGAGGTGACAGCGGAGGTGACATCGTTGAGGCATCACCCCAGTGAGGAGGAGGAGATGGGAGCGGTGACATCCCCGAGGTGTCCCCCCACTCAGGACAAGGAGGAGGAGGAGGTGACAGCAGCAGTGACATCCCCGGGGTGTTCCCCTGTTGGGGATGAGGAGGAGGAGGAGGAGGAAACACAGGCCATGACGTCCCCAGGGTGTGTCCCTGTTGGGGACGAGGAGGAGGAGGTGACAGCAGCAGTGACAGCGGCAGCAGCCACATCAGCCCTGGGCGGGCGGCGCGGGGCGGACGAGGACGTGGCGGCCGCGGGCTGGCGGGCGCGGCGCAAACACGTGTTCGTGCTCAGCGAGGCGGGGAAGCCCATCTACTCCCGGCACGGCAACGAGGAGGCGCTGGCAGCCACCATGGGCGTCATGATGGCCCTGGTGTCCTTCATCCAGAGCGGCGGGAACGCCATTCGCGCCATCTGCTCTGGTACGGCACGGGGGACACAGGGAGGGCAGGACACGGGACCCCCAAACTCACACAGACCCACCCAGGGTACCCCTGAAACAACCCCACACAGGTACAGCCACCCCCCCCCAAAACAACTCCCTGAGTACATGCCCGCCAAACACAACAGCCCACCCAAAACAACCCCTCTCCTGGGTCCAGCTGAATCCACCAGAACAGCCCCCCCAGGTACAACCAGCCCCCCAAAACACACGATTCCCCCAGCCCTCCTCCTTGGTACAGCCACCCCCTAAAAACAACCACCCCCCCCAAAACAACACCTGTCTGGGCACACCTGGCTCCCCCCAAAACAACCATCACGCAAACCTCCCTGGGGTGTCCCCAACTGCATGTCACGCTCTGGGTGCCCCTGCCCCCTGACGACCCCCTCCCCTCTCTCCCCCAGAGGACCGTACGCTGGTGTTCGAGCAGCGGGGTCCACTGCTGCTGGTATCGGTGTCTCGCACGCGGCAGTCGGCGGCGCAGCTGCGGCGGGAGCTGGCGTTCGTGCACGAGCAGATCCTGTCGCTGCTGACGCGCGGGGGCATCGCCCGGGTCTTCGCGCGGCGCCGCGGCTTTGACCTGCGCCGGCTGCTGGCAGGCGCCGAGGCCGTGCTGGACCGGCTGCTCGGCGGGGCCGCGGCGGACGGGCGGCTGCTCCTGGGGGCTGCGCGCTGCCTGCCCCTGCCCGGGGGGCTGCGCCGGGCCGTGTCCGGGGCCCTGCGCCGCGCCGCTGCCGCCGCCCGCCCCGCGCCCGCCCTGGCCGTGCTGGCGGCCCACGGGCGCCTGGTGACGGCGGCGCGGCAGCGGGCGCTGGCCGAGGGCGGGCGGCTCTGTGCCAGCGACCTGCACCTGCTCCTCAACCTGCTGGGCGGCGGGGCGGGTGCGGGCGAGGTGTGGACCCCCGTATGCCTGCCCCGCTTCAACCCCGACGGCTACTTCTACGCGTACGCGGCGCGGCTGGGCGAGGAGGAGGAGGAGGGCGTGACGCTGATCCTGCTGTCCACGGAGCGCGAGGGCTTCTACGCGGCGGCCGCGTGCCGGCGGCAGCTGGAGGACACGCTGCAGGCGCAGGGCTGGCTGGCGGAGCTCGGCGCGGCCGTGCAGGGGGGCGCGGGGTACGGCCCCTCCCGTGCCGGCGCCCCCGAGCTCCGGCACTTCCTCTACAAGCCCTTGGAGGGGCCCGAGGAGATGCAGCAACTGCCGCAGTTCACCAGGTGTGCGGGGGGGGAAACACCCCAGAACTGGGGGGCCGGGGGTGTCCCTGGTGTTCACCTGACGCCCACGTCCCCCCCCTCTCGCCGGCTGCAGCCCCGAGCTGGAGGAGCCCTACACCAGCGAGGAGGAGCAGCACCGGCTCTTCGACCTGTACCACTACCTGCACAGCCGCGTGCACAGCCCCCAGCGGCCCCTGCGCCTGCTCTACCACGTGGCCGAGAAGGAAACGCTCCTGGCCTGGGTGAGCTGCAGGGGAGGAGCTGTCAGCAGGTTCCAGAGTTAAGAGGGGTGCTCACAGTCAGCAGGTTCCAGAGTTAACAGACAGCATTCACTCACAGTTCTCTCAGCAGGTTCCAGGGTTACTGAAGTTGTGGGTGTGTGGCACGGTCAGCAGATCCCACAGTTAACAGGGAGTGCACAGTTGTGCTGCCACGAGTGGGTCCCAGAGTTAATGGGGGTTGCTCTCTGTGAGCACTCTTGATGGTTTCCAGAGTTAATGGGTGCTCACTGTCGGTGCTGTCCGTAGGTCCCAGAGTTAGCAGATGCTCGGTGGCACTGCTATCAGTAGGTCCCAGAGTTAACAGGCGCGGGTTCCCGCAGGTGACCAGCAAATTCGAGCTGTACAGCTGCTTCAGCCCACTGGTGACGAAGGCAGGAGCCATCGCGGTGCTGACCAAGCTGCTGCGCTGGCTCAAGAAGGAGGAGGACTGGCTGTTCATCCGCTACCCGGCACCGTTCTGTGCCGCGCCCGCACGCCCCGAGGGGGCCGAGCCCGAGGGCTGACAATAAACACTGAGACCACAGGGAAGAGTCCTGAGTCGGGGGGACAGGGGGGACACGTCCTGAGGGGTGAGGGGAGGGGGGAGAGGGAACGCGAACAGGGGTGAGAGGGGACAGAGAAGGGGGAAAAGGGAACAGAAAATGGGGGGGACATCAGACAGAAAATGGTGGGAACACCTGACAGAAAAGGTAGGTAAGAACTTAGAGATTAGAGGGAAAATGGGACAGAAAAGAGAGGGAAGGGGGGACAGAAAATGGTGGGAAAATGTGTGAGAAAATGGCAGGAAAGGCTAAAAGAAGTGACAAGCAATGGAGGGCAATAAGGGACCAAAGAGACAGGAAAGGGGACAAGAAATGGAGGGAAAATGAGACAGAAAAGAGGGAAGAGAAAAAGCTGGAAAAAGTGACTGGGAGTGAAAAAGGGAAAGAAAATGGTGACAGGAAGGGACAGGGCTGGGAAAAGGCACAGAAAGGCGTGGGAAAATGGACAGAAAATGATGGGAAAACATTAGGGGAAAAATGTGGGGGACAGGGTGGGAAAATGTGACAAAAAAGGCGGGAAAATGTGACAAAAAAGGCAGGAAAACATGACAAAAAAGGGTGGGAAATCATGAGAAAACATGAGGAAAAAGGCAGGAAAACGTGAGGGGAAAAAGGCAGGAAAACGTGAGGGGAAAAAGGCGGGAAAACGTGAGGGGAAAAAGGCGGGAAAACGTGAGGGGAAAAAGGCGGGAAAACGTGAGGGAAAGGGAGGTGAGGAGCTGAAAAAGCTGCAGAAGGTGAGAGGAAATGGGGAACGAAAAGGGACAAAGTGGAGGGACAGGAGAGAGAAAAGGGGTGAAAAAGGACCAGAAAGAGGGGAGAGGTGACAGAAAATGGGGGCAAGAGGGGACAGAACCTGAGAGAGAAAGGGGGGACAGAGACAGAAGGAGCAGAGGAGGCAGAAACTGGAGGAAGGAGGTGACAGAAATGGGGAGAACCGGGAGAAAAGAGGGAAAAGGGAGAGCAGAGGGAGGGAGGAGGGTCAGAAACAGTGAAATGTGACAGAAAACGGGGCTGAGGGTGGGCAAGGGGGGACGAAGAGGGGGACAGAAGGGGACAGCCCAGCGCCCGCTGCCATCATCCCCTGTGTCCCCACTGTGCCCCCACCAGAGGCCCCCATGTTCCCCAATGTCCCCTCCATGTCCCTGTGTCCCCCCATGCCCCCCCATGTTCCCCCATGTCCCCTCCATTGTTCCTGTGTCCCCCAATGCCCCCCAATGTCCCCCTATGTTCTCCCATGTTCCCCCTGTGTCCCCCAATGCCCCCCCATGTACCCCAATGTCCCCCCAGGCTGCAGCGATGGACGTGGACCCGCCCAGTGAGGAGTTCTGTGGCCGGGACTCCCCGAGACCCCCGTGTGTCCCTGTGTCCCCCCGCCCCAGGGACAAGGGGTTCCAGAGTGTTCCGGAGGGACACGTTGTCCCCGTGTCCTGCCCAGTTC
Source organism: Pipra filicauda (assembly GCF_003945595.2). Taxonomy (NCBI): domain Eukaryota; kingdom Metazoa; phylum Chordata; class Aves; order Passeriformes; family Pipridae; genus Pipra; species Pipra filicauda. The sequence continues at coordinate 41,987 of NW_024105099.1, read as the reverse complement.
CCCCCTCAGGTCCCCCTGGGGGTGTCCCACGGCTTGAGATGCTCCTGAAACGGATCCACAGCCTGCAGAGCGGTGAGTGGGGGGACCGCCATGTCCCTGTGTCCCTGTGTCTCCCGATGTCCCCCCATGTCCCTCTGTCCATCCCACCATGTCCCACAGCCCGTCAGACCATGGAGAAGGAGCTGGAGGAGGCACAAAGCCGCAGGGAGGGGCTGTGCCAGGACCTGGAGCAGCGTGAGTCACATGAGGGGGACACTGAGGGCTCTGGGGAGTCACTGAGGGGTCTGGGGGGGGTCACTGAGCAGTCTAGGGGGGTGACTGAGGGGTCTGGGAGGGTCACTGAGGGTCTGAGGGGGACACCGAGAGGTCTGGGAGGGTCACTTAGGGGCCTGGGGGTGTCACTGAGGGCTCTGGGGGGGGACACAGAGGGCTCTGGGGGTTCTGGTCCCAGCTGACCCACCCTCCCCTCCCCACAGTGAAGCAACGTGAGGCAGCACTGGAGGGGGTCTGGCAGCAGGTGCAGGGTGAGGCTGGGGGGGCTCAGGGCCTTTGGGGTGGGGGCAGGTCTCTGGGCCCCTCCTCGATGCTCCCCTGACCCTCCCTGACTCCCCAAACCCCCTCTTGATTCCCCCTGGTGCCTGTGAAACCCCTGACCCCCCCCAGACCCTTCAACCCCTGTGATCCCCCAGACCCCCCAAATCCCCATAATCCTTGTGACCCCCTGACTCCCTTGATCCCCCTCTGGGATTCCCCCGATCCTGTGACACCCCCTGACCCCTGTTGCCCCCTGACCCCCCCAGACTCTCTGCGGACAGCGCGGCTGCGCAGGAAGGAGGTGGAGGCCGAAGGTCAGAGGTGAGTGGGGGGACCTGGACACTTGTGACCCCCCTGACTCCACCTTTGCCCACATGACCTCTGACCCCCCCAAACACACCCGGTGCCCCCACAGGCGTCGGGGGCTCTGCCTGGAGCGGCAGCAGGGCCTGGAGGGGGCGGAGGAACAGCAAGAGCAGCTCCGGCACCTGCGCCGGGAATGCAGGTGGGTCTGGGGGGACACAGGTGGGTGTGGGGACACAGGGGGGCGTGGGGGGACACAGGTGGGTCTGGGGGGACACGGGTGGGTCTGGGGGGACACGGGTGGGTGTGGGGGGACACAGGTGGGTCTGGGGGGACACGGGTGGGTGTGGGGACACAGAGGGGTGTGGGGGGACACAGGTGGGTCTGGGGGAGACACAAGTGGGTGTGAGGGGGACATAGGTGGATCTAGGGACACAGGTGGGTGTGGGGACAGAGGTGGGGCCTTGGGGGACACGGGTGGGTGTGGGGGGGACACAGGTGGGTTTCGGGACACAAGTGGGTTTGGGGACACAGGTGGGCGTGGGGACACAGGGGAGTGTGGAGGGACACAGGTGGGTGGTGGGGACACAGGTGAGTGTGGGGGGGGACACAGGTGGGTGGGGCACAGGTGAGTGTGGGGGGGACACAGGTGGGGGGGGGACACACAGGTGGGTGGGGACACAGGTGAGTGTGGGGGGGACACAGGTGGTGGGGAGGTGGGGGGGACACAGGTGGGGGGGGACACAGGTGGGTCTGGGGGAAACAGGTGGGTCTGGGGGAGACACAAGTAGGTGTGAGGGGGACATAGGTGGATCTAGGGACACAGGTGGGTGTGGGGACAGAGGTGGGTCTGGGGGAGACACAGGTGGGTGTGGGGACAGAGGTGGGTCTGGGGGAGACACAGGTGGGTGTGGGAGGGACACAAGTGGGTGTGAGGGGGACATAGGTGGGGCCTTGGGGGACACAGGTGGGTGTGGGGACACAGGTGGGCATGGGGGAGATACAGGTGGGCTGGCGGCTGTGCCAGGTGACCTACACAGGTCACATGATCCCTGTGTGTCACAACCCTCAGGAGGGAGTTCTGGCAGCAGCTCGAGACCATCATAGACGAGCACAAGCGCCTGCGCGACATGCACGTGAGGCCTGGGGTGTCCCCTCCCACACCTGGGGTGTCCCCTCCCACACCTGGGGGAGCCACACACACACACCTGTGCCCCCCCCGCAGGCTCCGGCCCACCTGGAGGCTGAACTGGTGCAACTGGAGAGCACAAAGGAGAAGCTGCTGAGCCTGGGTAAGACCCCAACACCTGAGGGACCCCCTGGACCCCTGAGCCCCCCAGACCCCTCGGGCTGACCCACCCCCTTCTCCCCCCAGAGCGGTGCCTGATGGAGATCGAGGAGCAGGTGGGCCCAGAGGCCCCCGCGGTCACGTGAGTGCTCAGCCCCGCCCCCACACCTGGCCCCACCCCCACACCTGCCCTGCCCCATGCCTGGCCCCCACCCGCCCCCCACCCCTGCAGGCGATTGGTGGAGCAGGAGCAGGAGGAGGTGCGGCAGCAGCTGGAGGTGCAGCTGGGCCTGAGGGATCAGGAGCTGCAGCGACGGGACAGGTGTGTGACCCCACCTGGGACAGGTATGTGACCCTACCTGGGACAGGTGTGGCCCTGACACCTGGGCCTTCTGGGTCCACACCCACATCTGGCCGTGCCCCCCAGGCTGGCAGAGGAGCTGAAGCAGCTGCAGCTGCAGCTCCCTGGGGAGGCTCCGGAGTGACAGAAGAGGAGACAGGAGGGACCCGTGGGACACTTGGGCACCTGTGTGGCAACTGTGTGTCACCTGTGTCACCTGTGAGCCACCTGTGTGGTACCTACAGGACACCTGTGTCACCTGTGTGCCACTTGTGTGTCACCTGTGGCACCTGTGTGGCACCTGTGTTACCAGTGTGTCACCTCTGTGCCACCTGTGTGGCACCCACAGGACACCCGTGTCAGCTGCATGTCACCTGTGTGTCACCTGTGTGTCACCTGTGTCCCCCTATGTCCTCATGTCCCCTCAATCCCTCCTTGTCCCCGCCATGTCCCCCATATCCTGATGTCCTTCTATGTCCCCCCCATGTCCCCAATGTCCCTCCATGTCTCCCCATGTCACTATGTCCCCATTTCCCCCCATGTCCCCAATGCCCCCATGTGCCCATGTCCCCCAGTGTCCCCCCATGTCCCCAATACCCCCCGTGTCCCCCAATAAACGCCCCCCGCATCACCGCCGCCTCTCACGTGTCTCTTTGGGGTCCCGCGGGGGGGGGGCCCGCAAGTAACACTTCTCCCAACATGGCGTCCCCCGGCGGCCGCCGCCATTGCCCGCCATGGCCGCCGCCATGTTGGGTGTGGGCACGCCCTCAATCGGAAGCGGAAGTCGGTCACGCCCCTCGCTTCCGGCGGCGGCGGGGCCTGGCCCGGAGGGTCCCTCGGTGGCGCTGGCGGCGGCGGAGATGGTGGGGGGGCGGGGGGCCTTGGGGGGGTTAGGAAGGTCTTTGGGGAGGCTGGAGAGGGTTGGGGGCTGGGGGAGGGTCTGTGGCGGGGGCTGGGGGTCCGGAGGGGTCTGTGGGGGCCCCGGTGACACCCGGCCGTGCCCCGACGGCCCCCGCCATTGCCCACCCCCAGGACAGCGAGTTCTCGGACGCGGAGGCGGCGCCGGGCGGGGAGGAGAACGCGCCGGTTTATTGCGTGTGCAGGAAGCCCGACATCAACTGTTTTATGATGTGAGGGGGGAACGGGGGGGGCCGATATAACTGCTTCGTGACGTGAGGGGGGAGTGTGGGAATGGGGGAGCTTGAGGGATCCCCAAATGCTTCGTTATGTGGGGGGAGGAACGAGGGGATCCCAACATCAACTGCTTTGTGATGCGAGGGGGAAATGGGGGTCCAACCGCTTCGCGATGGGAGGGGGAGTGAGGGGTCCTATGATGGGGCTGGGGGGGCTCTGTAGGGCTGTGGACCCCAGGGGGGCTGGAGGGGGGAGGGCTCAGGGCCGGGGGGGAGAGCAGATATCTCTGAGGGTGGGAGTTGGGGGCTCCGGGGGTCTGTTGGGCGGATCCCTTGAAGGGGGGGCAGTGAGGGCTCCTTTGGGGTGGAGGGGATGGAGGGACCCTTGAAATGGGGGGGCGTGGAGGGACCTTTGGGAGGTTCCCCAGCTGAGGGTCTCGGTGTGTCCCCCCCCCAGCGGATGTGACAACTGCAACGAGTGGTTCCATGGGGACTGTATCAACATCACCGAGCGCATGGCCAAGGCCATCCGGGAGTGGTACTGCCGCCAGTGCCGCGGTGAGGGGGCCGGGGGGGCCATCTGGGGCTGGCACTGCCACCAGTGCCGCGGTGAGGGGGCTGGGGGGGCTTTGGGGGATCCAGGGGGACCCTCCGTGAGTGGTACTGCTGCCAGTGCCGTGGTGAGGGGAGTTTGAAGGGGCTGAGAAGCTGATTTGGGGGGTCAGGGGGGAGGCTCGGAGGGGGGTACTGGGGGGTCCTGGACACCTGGATATCTTTTGGAGGGAGGGGTGGCTATTGAGGTCCATTCTGGGGAGTCCTTGATCTCAGGGTCCTGGTTGGCAGGGTCTGGGCTTAGGTTTGGAGGGGGAAATGGGGGTCCCTGACATCGGGACCCCTCAGTGAGGGGTGACAGCAGCAGAGGGGGAGCTGGGGGTGAGTGAAGGGTCCCCCTGACCTCCCTCTGTCCCCCCTCTTTCCAGAGAAGGACCCGTCCCTGGAGATCCGGTACCGGCACAAGAAGTGGCGGGAGAAGGAGCACGAGGGGGCCAAGGGGCAGGAGCTGGAGCAGGGCCGGGCGGCCAAGGTGGGCTTGGGGGGTCCTGGGGATGGCCCTGGGGCCAGACCACCAAGGTGGGGGGGACCTTGTGGTGTGGAGGCGCCGGGACTGCCCCAGTCCCTTAAGATGTGGATTTGGGGGTTCCCTATATGTGGTGGTTTGGGGGATGTTTGGGTGCCCCCTGGACCTCTGAGCCCCTTCCAGGTGCCTGGTTGGGTTTTGGGGTGTGTGACCCCCCCAGATCAAGAGCTTGGCCCGCATGTGTGGGGAGTGCGAGGTGGGGGCGTCCCTGGGTGTCCCTGGGTGTGATTTGGGGTGTCTGACCCCCCCGGCCCCCCAGATCAAGCGCTCAGCCCGCATGTGTGGGGAGTGCGAGGCCTGCCGGCGCCCCGAGGACTGCGGGCAGTGCGATTTCTGCCGGGACATGAAGAAGTTCGGGGGCCCCAACAAGATCCGCCAGAAGTGCCGCCTGCGGCAGTGCCAGCTGCGGGCCCGGGTGAGCGGGGCTTGGCGTGGGCCTGGCGTGTGCTTGGCGTGTCCTTCGTGTGTCCTCAGCATGTTCTCAGTGTGTGCCCAGCGGGTGCTTGGTGTGGGGCGAGCGCTTCAGGTGGGGCCAGTGTGCGCTGGGCACGTGTGTAACGTGTCCTTAGCGTGTGCTTGGTGTGTTTGTTGCATGGCTGAAGTGTGTGCTCAGTGTGATTTTAGTTTGGTGCTGATCTGATGTTGGTGTGACCTCGGTGTGTGCTTAGCGTGGTCACGTGTTTTATGGGGTCAGTGTGCGCGTGACGTGTGCTGAGCGTGGCCTCGGCGTGGGGTGAGTCCTTCCCATGTTGTCTGTGCGTGCTTGGCGTGTGTTTGGTGTGTGCTCAGTGTCTGTGGGGTTTGGGGGTCCTTGGGGTGGGGTTGGAGGGGGTTGGAGCGGCTCCAGCGTGTCCCCGGTGTGGTTCCCTGTCACTGTGTCTCTGACGTGTCCCTGTGTCACCCGCTCCAGTGTCTCCATGTCACCTCGTCCCGTGTCCCTGACGTGTCCCCAACGTGTCCCGTGTCCCTGTGTCACCTTATCCCATGTCCCTGACGTGTTCCATGTCCCTCTGCCACCCTGTCCCGTGTCCCTGACGTGTCCCCACTGTGTCCCCACAGGAGTCCTACAAGTACTTCCCCACCTCGGTGAGTCACCGGGGCCCTGGGGCTGGGGGGGTCTGGTGGGAGGGGGATGGGCTGGGGGATGGGGGGTTGGGATGCCCCAAAATCTGGGATCCCCCTGGGGTGAGGGGGGGTCTCGTAGGTCCCCAGGCTGGGGGTGGTGTGGGGGGGTCCCTGGGGTGGGGGTGCTGGTGCCCGGGTAGGTGCTGACCCCCCCCAGCTGGTGTGAGGGGGTGCTGTGGGGGGGTCCCGGGGGGTCTGTTGTGGTGTTGACCCCCCCCAGCTGATAAGGCTGTGCCTTTGGAGGGTTCTGAGGGGGCCTGGGGGTCCCTGGCAGTGCTGACCCCCATTGAGCTGATAAGGAGGTCCTGGAGGTGCCATCAGGGGGTCCCAGGGATGCCATGGGGGGTCGCTGGTCGCTGAACCCCCCCCAGCTGATAAGGGGTCCCGGGGGTGCCATGGGGGGGTCCTGGGGGTCCCTGGTGGTGCTGAACCCCCCCAGCTGATAAGGGGCTCCTTGGGGGTCCTGGGAGTGCCATGGGGGGGTCCCGGGGGTGCCGGAGGGGGGTCCTGGGGGTCCCTGGCGGTGCTGACCCCCCCCCAGCTGGCGCGGGGGCGCGAGGGGGACCTGGAGCTGCTGAAGGCGCAGCTGGGGCCGGGGCCCCCCGAGAGCCTCTCGGACGAGGAGCTGCCCCTCGACCCCCGGCTCTACCAGGAGCTCTGCGCCGGCGCCTTCGACGAGCACGGCCTGGTGAGCCCCCAAACTGACCCCCCGGGCACCCTGAACTGACCCCCGGGCACCCCGAACCGCCCCTGGCACCCCAAACTGACCCCCGGGCACCCTGAACTGCCCCTGGCACCCCAAACCGCCCCTGGCACCCCAAACTGACCCCCGGGCACCCTGAACTGCCCCTGGCACCCCAAACTGGCCCCCGGGCACCCTGAAATGCCCCTGGCACCCCAAACCGCCCCTGGCACCCCAAACTGACCCCTGGGCACCCTGAACTGCCCCCCAACCACTCCAAACTGGCTCCCCAGGCACCCCAAACTGACCTCCCATGTGCCCTGGACTGCCCCTGGCACCCTGAAACCCCATGGCACCCCAGACTCCCCCCTGGGCACCCCCAACTGCCCCCTGGGTGCCCTGAACTGCCCCTGGGCACCCCCAAACTGCCCCCCCCCCAGGCACCCACAACTGTCCCCCAGGCACCCCAAACCGCCCTCCCGGGCACCCCAAGCCCCTCCCCAGCATGTTCAGCATGTTGAGGCCCCGTTCTTAAGCACCAACATCCACTGAGGCGGGTTTGGGGTGGGGGGGTTGGTGTTGGGGGGGGCTTTATGTGTCGGGACAGGTTGGAGCATGTTGGGGCAGAGTGAGAGACGTTTGAACCCAGTTTAAACGTGTCAGAGCATGTTACAAGTATGGTCGGGCACCCCGAAGCCTTTAGGTGTGTTTGTGCATGTCAGGGCGTGTGTTAAGCGTCTCTCAGCATCCCAAGCCACGCTTATACGTGTTTAGGCAGGTGGGGGGGGTTAAGTGTGTTCCCATGTAGAGGTGTTCTCGGGGGGCTGGGACACCCTGGGTTGGGCTTTGGCGTGTTCAGGCCCACGGGAGCACGTCTAAGGCAGGGTTTGCGTGTCAAGGCCTGGTTTTGTGTGTTGGGGGGTGTTTTTGCATGTCAAGGCCTGGTTTTGTGTGTTGGGGGGGATTTTGGGTGTCGGGGGTGCCTTGAGCATGTGAGGATGTGTTGGTGCACCCGCTGTGTTCTCAGTCCGTGTCAGGGCATGTTGAGGTGTGTCTCCCCACGTGTCCCTGCGCTGGGCCGTGCTCTGGATGTGACCAGGCGTGTCCTGGCCTGTCAGAGCGTCGCTGTGCCCCCGTGTCAGGGCACGTCCTGGCACGTTGGGGCGTGTCCTGCATGTCCTTGCATGTCCCCATGTGGGCCGTGCTCTGAGGCGTGTCAGGGCGTGTTGGGGCATGTCCTGGCGCGTCCTGGCACGTCCCCCCGTGCCCCTCCGTGTCCCCGTGCCCGCCCCGACGTGTCCCCGGTCCCGCACAGCCCTGGCTCAGCGACGCCGAGGACGCCCCGTTCCTCGACCCCGTCCTGCGCAAACGCGCCGTGAAGGTCAAACACGTCAAGCGCCGCGAGAAGAAGTCGGACAAGAAGGTGGGGGGGGGCACTGGGGGCAACTGGGAGGGCTCTGGAGAGAGGCTGGTGGGCACTGGGAGGGCTCCTGGGAGGTGCGGGGGGTCCTTAAGGCTTACTGGGAGGCTACTGGAAGGGGCACCAGGAGCCTCCGGGAGGGCTGTGGGTGGTCGCTGGGTGGTCGCTGGGCTATGACTGGTGGTTGCTGGTGCTAACTGGTGGTCACTGGTGCAGAAGGAGGAGCGGTACAAGCGGCACCGGCAGCGGGCCCGGCACCGGGAGCGCCGGGGACACCCCGAACGTGCCGACGCCCGGGACCCCGCGGGGCTGGGCCAGTGCCTGGGGCCCGGCTGCACCCGCCCTGCCCGCCCCCCCTCCAAGTACTGCAGCGAGGCCTGTGGCATCAAACTGGCTGCCAAGTGAGTACCTACTAGTACGGACCAGTACAGACTGGTATAGGCCGGTACAGATGGGTACAGACCAGTACAAACCAGTACAGATAGGTACACACCAGTACAAACCAGTACAGGTAGGTACAGACCAGTACAAACCAGTACAGATAGGTACACACCAGTACAAACCAGTACGGATAGATGCAGATCAATACAAACCAGTACAGATAGGTGCAGACCAGTACAAACCAGTACAGATGGGTACTGGGAGGTACAGACCAGTAATGACATGTGTAGACCTGTATAAACTCGTACCAACAAGCAGTGACCTGTGTAGATTGACAGAAACCGGTACAGACCAGTACAGATTGCTGCAGGTGATTACAGACCAGTACAAACCGGTATGGACCGGTAGTGACCTGTATAGACCAGTATAAACTAGTACAGACCAGTAACAAGCTGTATGGGCTGATACAAACCAGTACAGACCAGGCCCAGACAGAGCAGAGCCCCTCTGGATCCAGGGGGCCAGTTCCCCCCCTCCGGTGCTTCCTCCCCAGGTCCCAGCTGGCCCGGTGAGATCCCACCCCCAGGATCCTGGGAGGGATCCCACACCCGTTCCCAGGGTGGATCCCACACCCCATCCCAGAGTGCCCGTTAACCCCATCCCGCCCCATTCCCAGCGGATCTACGAGATCCTGCCGCAGCGGGTCCAGCAGTGGATCCCAGAGATCCCGGGGGTTCTGGGGTGCCCGTTAACCCCAAACCCCCCCCAATTCCAGCCGGATCTACGAGATCCTGCCGCAGCGGATCCAGCAGTGGCAGCAGAGCCCGTGCGTGGCCGAGGAACACGGGAAGCGGCTCCTGGAGCGGATCCGGCGGGAGCAGCACCAGGCGCGGCTGCGGCTGCAGGAGATGGAGCGGCGCTTCCACGAGCTCGAGGGGCTCATCGCCCGCGCCAAGGGGCACCCACCCCGCGAGGATGAGGAGGTGGGGACCCCCCAAAACCCCCCAGGACCCCCCTGGGATCCCCCAAACACCCCCTGAATCTCAAAACCCCCTGGGACCCCCAAACCCCTCCCACGAGCTCGAGGGGCTCATTGCCCGGGCCAAGGGGCACCCGCCCCACGAGGACGGGGGGGGACGACCCCCAAAGTCCCCCTGAACCCCAAAACCCCCCAGGATCCCCAAACCCCTTCCATGAGCTCAAGGGGCACCTACCCCTGCAAGGATGAGGAGGTGGGGGCACGCAGAGACCCCCAAACCTCCCCATGGACCCCTGAACACCAACACACACCTCCTGGAGGCTTGGAGACCCCCCCCAAACCCTTTAACCCCCCATCCTGGGTCCTCCCTGATCCCCCCTCAGGTTCCCCATGGACACCTGGATCACCTCCAAACCTGTTAACCCCTGGTGGTCCTTGAGCCCCTTAACCCTGGGTGTCCCCCCAATCCCTGTGTCCCCCCAGAGCACAGAGGGGGACAGTGAGGACACGGACCTGCAGATCTTCTGTGTCTCCTGCGGCCACCCCATCAACCCCAAGGTGGCCCTGCGGCACATGGAGCGCTGCTACGCCAAGGTATCCTGGGCTCTGGGGGTCCGGGGGATCCCTGGGCTCTGGGGGGAGCCTGGAGGAGCCGCAGCAACCTCTGGGCTCCCGGGGGTTCCTGGGATCTGTGGGATCAACCATGGGATCTGCGGGGGGCCTCTGTAGGGGTCATGGTGTCCCCTGGGGGGGCTGTAGGGACCTGCTTGGGGGTCTGTAGCAGCTGGGGAGCCATGGGGACCTCATGGAGGGTCTCCAGGAAGGCTGGGGGGGCCAGAGGGACCCTGCCTGGGGGGCTCTGGGTGGGTTCTCCAGGGGCTGTGGATCCCTGTAAGGGCTGGGGTTTCCCCTGGGGGTCCGTAGGGCTCCAGGGGGTCTCGGGGGTCCCATCTCTGCACCCTTCTGACCCCCCACTCTGTTGCAGTACGAGAGCCAAACGTCCTTCGGGTCCATGTACCCCACCCGCATCGAGGGGTGAGTGGGGAGGGGAGGGGGAGGAAGGGGAGGGGGGTTCCAGGCCCCTGGGCAGGTGAAGGGCAGTTATGGCTGCCTGGAGGGGGTTCCCCCTGTCACCCCGTGTGCCCCCCTGTCACCCCGTGTGCCCCCCTGTCACCCCGTGTGCCCCCCCAGGGCCACCCGCCTGTTCTGCGACGTTTACAACCCCCAGAGCAAAACCTACTGCAAGAGGCTGCAGGTGCTGTGCCCGGAGCACTCCCGGGACCCCAAGGTGGGTGTGGGGGGCAAAGGGGGCTGAGGGGGGGCTGGTGTTGTGTCCAGAGCACAGCCGGGACCCCAAGGTGGGCACAGGGGTTGGGGGGGCAGCTGCCCCCGTGGATGCCCCCATGGGTACTATAGGGCACGTCTATGGGTGCCCCTGGGAGCCCCAGCACCTCATTGACCCCACTGCCCCCCAGGTGCCCACAGATGAGGTGTGTGGGTGTCCCTAATGTCCCCTGTGTCCTCAGTGTCCCTGTGCCCCCCAGGTGCCCATGGATGAGGTGTGTGGGTGTCCCCAATGTCCCCAATGTCCCTGTGCCCCCCAGGTGCCCATGGATGAGATGTGTGGGTGTCCCTAATGTCCTCAGTGTCCCTGTGCCCCCCAGGTGCCCATGGATGAGGTGTGTGGGTGTCCCCAATGTCCCCAATGTCCCTGTGCCCCCCAGGTGCCCATGGATGAGATGTGTGGGTGTCCCTAATGTCCCCTGTGTCCCTGTGCCCCCCAGGTGCCCGCGGATGAGGTGTGTGGGTGTCCCCTGGTCCGGGACGTGTTCGAGCTGACGGGCGATTTCTGCCGCGTCCCCAAGCGCAAGTGCCACCGTCACTACTGCTGGGAGAAGCTGCGCCGCGCCGAGGTGGACCTGGAGCGTGTCCGCGTGGTGGGTGTCACCTGGGGGGCAGGAGGGGCCCCACGGTGTCCCCTGGATCCCACACGCCACACTGATGTCCTTCACAATCTGCTCGTGTCCCCAAGGCAGTCCCTGTGTCACCATGTTCCCACGTGTGGCCCCTTGTCACTGGTTCTGTCCCCACATCCCCCAGACTGTCCCCACGCTGTCCTCTGTCCCTGACCCTGACTCCGTGCTGTCTCCAGTCCCCAGTGGTACAAGCTGTCCCTGCCCGTGACCCTGGCAGTGTCCCCTCTTCCCCCCCAGTGGTACAAGCTGGACGAGCTGTTCGAGCAGGAGCGCAATGTCCGGGCGGCCATGACGAACCGGGCGGGGCTCCTGGCGCTGATGCTGCACCAGACGATCCAGCACGACCCGCTGACCACGGACCTGCGCTCAGAGCGCTGATGGGACCCCCACAGCCCCCACCCCCCAGGCCTGGGCCCTACCCCCCCACAATAAATCGGGTGTAAAAACCGTGTTTGGAGGTGTCTGTGGGGCTGGGGGGTGTTAATGGGGCTGGGGGCCCTATAGGGTGGGGGAGCCCTTAGAGGGCTGGAGGGTTCCTGGAGGGCAGGGGGGGCAGGGGCAGCATCCCGGGGATGGGCTGGGAAGGATCGCTGGGGGTGCTGGGGGGGGAGGGTCGTCCCTGTGGGGGGTTCAGGGGTCCTGGGGGGTCTTTAGAAGTTCTGTACAGCTCAGGAACCCCTGAGAGTTCTTGGGGGTTCTATAGGGCAGGGGGGGGTCCCTGTTGGGTTCCTTGGGGGTTCTGTGGGACTCGGGGGTCCCTGGGGGGTGTTTGGGGGGTCCCTGAGGGGGTCCCTGAGGGGCCGAGTGGAACGCCTACAACGCATATTAAATAGTGTGGCCCCGCCCCCTTTCCGCATCACGTGACCCGCGCGCGGCTTTTTCGAGGGGCGGGGCTAGGCTTCTCGTTTCATGTGACCGCTTCGTTTGCATAGCCCCGCCCCACACGCGACCCTGGCCGTTGGGTCACGTGTCCCCTCGGGGTCACGTGTGTCATGGGTCACGTGCCCACGCCAGTCTGCGGGGGTGCCTCGCCCCGCCCCTCCAAGCTCTCCTCCCCTTTTCCATTGGCCGCCGCGGGCTCACGTGACCAGCTGATTTCACACACTCCCCCCGCCTTTTCCCTCGCGGCGCTTCCGCTTCCGGCGCCAGGCCCCGCCCCCAGGCGGCCGCGAGGAGGAGGAGGCGGAGGAGGAAGAACCGGAACATCTGCGACAGCGGGGGGGGATGGGAACGGTGAGAGGGGAGGGGAGGGCGGGAGAGGGGAACGGTGCGGGGAGAGAGGAGGGTGTGAGGGGATGGGAACGGGGAGGGGGGAACCGAGGTGTGTGGGGGCGTAGGTCAGTGGGGGGGGGGCACAGGGGGCTGAGAAGGGGGGGTTACGTTGGGGGGAAACGGGAAGGGGGAGACGAGGCCGTGAGCGGGGCAGGGGGAGCGGTTTGTGAGGGGTTTCTGAGGGGAGGGGCGGTTTAGGGGGTGATTTTGGGGGAGAGGGGGCGTGAGACGGACCGGGAGGTTTTGAGGTGTTTTTAAGGGGGAGGGGCGGGAGGGGGGAGTTCGGGTGGGAGGGGGCGTGGCGGAGGGGCTGTGAAGGGAAGGGGGGTTGTGGGGGAGTATTTTGGGGGGGCGGGTTGGCGGGTGTTTTTTGGGGGCGTGGTGGGGAGAGGGAGTTTGGGAGCTGGTTTGGAGCGGGAGGGGCGGGGTAGGGGGTGCTTTTGAGGCGGAGGGGGTGTCCGGGGGCGCGCGGGCTGCGGGGAGGGGGAGTTTTGGGGGTTGTTTCTGAGGGGGAGGGGCTGCTCGGAGTTGTTTGTGTGGGGGAGGGGCAGGGCGGGAGGGGGAGGGGGGTTTCGGTGGGGGGGAGGGGTTTGAGGGGGTCACGTGGGGAGGAGATGCGAGGGCGTGGCCTGGCTGTGTTTGGGGGCTTGGCCTCGGGGACCCGGGGGGAGGGGATCTGTGGGTGGGGGCATGTTTTGGGGTCTCTGGGAGGTTTGGGGTGTTTTGGGATCCCGGGAGGGATTTGGGGGTGTTCTGGCAGCCCGTTCCGGTGCTGACACCCCCCCGGGGCAGCAGCCCCCCCCCAGGATGGCCGAGGGCTGGGCCGACTGCCCCGCGCTGGGCCCGGGGTGGCAGCGCCGCGAAGCCTTTCGGAAATCGGGGGCCACGAGCGGCCGCAGTGACACCTACTACAGGAGGTGCCCTTCCCCCACCCCCCCCGGCACCCCCGTCGGCCCCTCCCCCACCCCCTGAACACTTCCTCCCCCATTTCCACCTGCTCCCCAACCCCCCTCCCAACCAACCCCCCCAGAGGGCCCAGGGGCCCCCAAATTGTCTCAGCCCCTCACCAGTCCTTGTCCCCACACCCTGCAGTGTCGGGGCTCCCCCAGGCCTCCCCACCCCCCGTGGTGTCTCTACCCCTCCCAGGGGTGGTTTCAGGCCCCCCCAGGAGCTCCTCGGGGCCATTTCAGTGCCCCCTTACTTCCAGCCCCTCCCCTGGCCCTGCAACCCCAAATCTCTCCACCCATCCCCCATCCGAATTCTTCCAACCCCACCCCAAACCACGGTGGGGCTCAGGGGTCACAGGGGGAACTTTGGGGTCCCCTGAGCTGTGTTGGGCCCCTCCACTGATTTCATCCTCCCCCTCCCTGTTCCTGCTCCTCCCTCCCAGTGTTTCCCCGGGTCACTGACCCCCTCCCTGGGTTTTGGGGTCTCCCCCCGGGTTTGGGGGGTTTTGGGCCCCCCCTGACGGGCCCCCCCGGCAGCCCCACAGGGCAGAAGTTCCGCAGTAAGATCGAGCTGAGGCGGTACCTGGGCCCCGGCCACGACCTGAGCAACTTCGACTTCAAATCGGGGCTGGAGCGGGCCGGGACCCCCCGGGTACGGACCCCAAAACTGCGGGGAGGAGGGCGCTCAAAAGCCAGGGGACCCCAAAAAACCCCAGGGAGGGAAATCTAAAGCTCTGCTGGAGCAGTGGGGAAGGGGGTGGGTCACCCCAAAACTGGGGCGGGTCCCAAAAATGGTGGGGGGATTAGAGTTTGGATTAGGGGTTAGGGGGTGGGAAGAAATTGGAGGGGGGGAAGAAAAGGGGGAGAGCAAAAGGGGCTCCTCGGAATGAGGGAAATGAGGGGGCCCCAGATCAGGGGGGCAGAGGGGAGTCACAGTATGGGGGGCTGAGGGGTTCCCAGAGTGTTTCACCCCTCCATTTTCTCACCCACAGACCAGGAAAGGCCCCAAATGGCGCCTTCCCGTGGGGCGCCCCCTGAATCCCCCTGAGACCCCCCGGGAGGAGGAGGAAGAGGGGGGCGGGGTGGAAGCTGAGGAGGCCCCGCCCCTGCTGGTCCAGGCCCCGCCCCTGCCCCCTCCTGCAGTGGTCACGCCTCCTCCTCCCACCGAGCCCACGCCCCTGATTGCTGTGGCCCCGCCCCCACCCACCGAGGCCCCGCCCCCACCGGAGCCCCCCCTTGTGCGCAGGACCCGCAAACGGAACCCTCCGGAGCCCCCCCAGGACGGGGCTGTGGTGTGAGTGGGGGAGGGGTGGGGGGAGGGTGGGAGTGTGGGGGGTCCTGGATCCCCCTTTTGGGAGGGTTTGGGGACAGGGAGGGGGGTCCCAGAGGAGGGGGTTGGGTGGGTGTTCCCCCAGAGCCCGGCGAGGGAGGGGGGTGGGGAGGGGGTCCCTACGACATCTGGGGGCTGGGAGGGGTATCTGGGGGGAGGGTTGGGGTCCAGGGGGGTCCCTGGGGAGGTTTGGGGCTGGAGGGAGGTCCCTGGGGGGGTGTTGGGGTTTCCCCAGCCCCTGCCAACACCCTCCCCCTCCCCCCCAGTCTCTGTGCCGGCTGCCAGAGCCTCTTCCCGGGGGTGTCCCTGCCCCCCCAGCGCCGCTGCCGCTGGCTCTGCCCCGACTGCCGCGGTGAGTTCGGCCTTGGTGCCCTCCTCATCCTCCTGCTGCCCCCAGAGCCTTCCTCCTCATCCTCCTCCTACCCCCCAGAGCCTTCATCCCACCGTCCTCATCCTCCTCCTGCCCCCGAGAACGTTCCTCTTCCTCCTCGTCATGCTCGTCCTGTGCCTGAGCACATTCCTCCTGGTCTCATTCCCAACCTCAGAGCCTTCCTCATCATCATCCTCAGCAGAGCCTTTCCCATGCCTTCCTCCTCATCCCTCTCATTTTCATAACTCAGAGCTTTTTCCCCTGTTTTGGGCCCTTCTGGGATGGAGTTGGGGGGGGCGTCGGGGGGCTTGAGGGAACCCTGAGGGGAGTCAGGGTGCCCCTGGGGGGGTCCCAGGTAAGTTGAGGTGACCCTGACCTCCCCTCATTTCTCCCCCAGCCCAGAGACGAGACTTCAACCGAGAGCAGCGGTTCTACAAGGTATTCCTGACCCCCCCGGGCCCTCCCAGGCTCCTCTGAACCCCTGGGTGCCCACGATCCCTCGGGGGGGGTTGGAGGGATGTTGTGTCCCCTGGGTGTCCCCCTGGATCCCTCAGGGATTTTTGGGGGTTGCCCCTGGTCCCTCAAGTTTGGGGAGGCTGTTGTGACCCTGTGGCTCCCTAGGGATTTGGGGGCTGTTGTTCCCCCCTGGATCCCTTGGAGAGTTTAAGGGGGGGTGTTTTTCACCCCCGTTCTCTCAGGGGGTTTGGGGGTGTCCCCCTGGTCCCATGGAGGTTCGGGGGGCTGTTGTGCCCCCCAATCCACCACAGGGGTCTGGGGGATTGCGTTGTGCCTCCCCTGATCCCTTGGCGTGTTGTGTTGTGCCCCCCCGACCCCCCCACAGCGGGTGGGCTGTGGCTCGTGCCAGGCCTGTCGCATCCCTGAGGACTGTGGCATCTGCAGCGCCTGCACCCGCAGCCCCCCCGGGGGGCCCCCCGGCCCCGCCTGGCCCCACAAGTGCCTCCTGCGTCGTTGCCTGCGCATCGTCAAGAAGGTACCGGCACCTCTGGCACTGCCACCCCCCCCGGCACTGCCATCCCCCCCCGGCACTGTCACCCCCCCTCAGCACTGTCACACCCTCCCCTGGCACTGTCACACACCCCTGGCACTGTCACATACACTCGTGAGTCACACACCCCTCCCCGGCACTGTCACACATCTGTGTCGGTGCCAGGCTGTCTGTCCCCTCTGTCAGCTCTCTGGTGCCATACCTTGTCTGAGAACATACCTGAGCCGTGTTGTCCCACGTTATCCCATGTTATCCTGTGTTATCCCGTGTTCACTGTGCTCTCCCATGTTCCTGTGTCTCGGCTGCCTGAGCTGTGCCCGCCCGTGCTGTGTCTGTGGCTGCACGTTCACCGTGTTCACCCACGTTCTCCCGTGTTAACCCCTGTTTTCCCGTGTTATCCCATGTTCTCCCGTGCTCACCGTGCTCTCCTGTGTTCCCGTGTCCCAGGGCCTGGGCTGTGGCTCCTGTCCCGGCTGTCTCAGCACCGAGGACTGCGGCAGCTGCTGCATCTGCCTGAGGCGGCTCCAGCCCGGCCTCAAGCGCCAGTGGCGCTGCCTGAGGCGGCGCTGCCTCCGCCCCAAGGTGGGAGACCCCCTGGGACCCCCAGAGTCACCCACCCTCCTGGGGTCACCCTCCAGCACCCCACGGGGCACCCCCCAACCTCCCCCTACAGCGCCAGTGGTGCTGCCTGAGGCACCGCTGCCTCTGCCCCAGGGTGGGACCCCCATTCTGGGACCCCCTGGGACCCCCAGAGTCACCCACCCCCCTGGGGTCACCCCCGATATCCCCCAGACCTCCCGCTCAAGCACCAGTGGCGCTGCCCCCCCCCAAAGTGGGATCCCCACTGCGCCCCCTTGGGACCCCCCAACCTTCCCCTCCCTCTCCACCCTGGGGTGTCCCCCTGCCCCCCTCCCCTCAGTCCCCCCAACCCCCTCTCCCTGTGTCCCTCCAGAAATCGAGGGCAGCCAAGAAGACCCAGATCCCCCAGGCCCTGACAGAGGTGAGTGAGACCCCCGGTGGGGGGGCAGGGCCGGGACCCCTGCGTGTCTCCGCCTCACCCCTATCTCCCCCCCCAGAAGTGGAAACCCTCCATGGAGCAGGAGCCCAGCGACAACCCCAGCACCAGGCACAGGGTGAGTGGGCCCCCCCAGACACCCCTGGGCCCCCCCAGACACCCCTGGGCCCCCACTGACCCCCCTCTCCCCCCAGAAGCCGCTGACCAAGGGCAAGGAGAAGAAGAAGCCTGGCCGACCCCCGAAGCCCCCCGGGCCCCGGGTGAGTGACAGCCCCTGGCCCTGCCCCCTCGGTCACGCCCACAGCCCCTTGGCCCCGCCCCTTCGAGCCCTGGCCCCTCCCCGGTGCAGCTATTAGGGGCAGGGAGCCGTAATGTTCTTAATAGTGGGGCGTGAGAAATTGGGACAGCGTTGGAATTCAGACGATGTAATACAGGGGGTGCAGGTGCCGTAATGCTCCTGATAGCTGTGCCAGCGCTAATGTTGGGGTTCAAGCCCTTGAATAATGGGGTGCAGGTACCGTAATGGTTCTATGAGCTGTTCCTAGGGTGAATATTGGGGTGCAGTGCATTCAAACCCCACAAGCAGTGGGGTGTGGCCAGGTCACACCTTAGGAGCTGGTCCATGGCTGATGGTGTGATTGGGGTACCATAATACCTCTGATAGTGGGGCTAGGTACCACGACACCGTTAATAGGGCGTTCAGTTACCATAATGTCCTTAGTAAGTGTTCCAGTCATAATGTTGGGATCCAAGGGATTGTAATAGTGGGGTGCAGATACCGTAATGCCCTGCCTACTGGGGCCCAGAGAGCCCAGTGCCCCTGATAGCTGCTCCTTCCTCCCTCCGTGCCTTCAGCCTAACCTGCTGCTGGTGCTTGGCTGCCGTAATGCCCCTAATACTGCACCCCCCACTACCGTAATGCTCTTAACAGCCGTTCCCGCACTGACAGCCCCGGCGGGGCCCTGGGGGGTTCTGGGGGTCCCGGGTGACCCCTGTCTCTCCCCAGCGGGGGGTGAGGAGCAGGGCCAGCCGGCGCTGTGGGGTGTGTGCGGCCTGTCGGCGCCCGGCCGACTGCGGCCGCTGCGACTTCTGCCAGGACAAGCCCAAGTTCGGGGGGCAGAACCTCAAGCGCCAGAAGTGCCGCTGGAGGCAGTGCCTGCGCTGTGCTATGGTGGGTGCCCCCCCCGCTTCATCCCGGTGCCTCCCAGCAGCCCCCAGCCACAGCCCCTCTGCCCCCTCCCCAACAACCCACCACCTTTGTCTGGGAAAACTGAGGCACGAGCAAGGCTGGGGCTGCCCCAACCCCTCCAGTGCTGGGTGGGACCAGTTCAGACCAGTATGGACTAGTTGGAGGGGAAAGAGGGGGGTTGGTTGGTACCCAGGTGGTGCCTGGATGCCTGGATCCTGTTTTGGGGGCTCTCCTGGACGCCTGGGTCCTTCCTGCACTGCTTGGCTTTGGGGGGGCTCAGCTCGGGTCCCTTTGCTGGGGGGAGGGGGGGTTCCTTGGCCACCTGGGTCTCCCTGAGGGGGTTGTTCCTCTGCCCCCTTCTGATCCACGTTGCTCCCCAAATCGGGGTGCACCCCCGCCCACTGAGGTCTCTCTCCTGGCGCAGAGGCGGCTGCTGCCGGTGTGGGGGGGTCGCTGGGGGCCCCCCTGGAGAGGCCGCCCCCTCCCCCCGTCCAGGCCCTGCCGGCGCCGGCCCCCCCGGCCCCTCCACGCCGCCGCCCGGAGCCGCCGCCTGCCCCGCCCCCCCCGCCAGGTAACGGGACCCCCCCTCTGTCCGGGGGGGACCCCAAAACGCTCCTCACCCCCCCCCAGATAACTTCATCCCCCAAGTCTTTCCACCCCCTGTCTCTCTCCCCCCCAATTTGCCCCCTGCCTTGCTGTGCTTGCTCTGCTGCTCTGTCTGCACGGACCCCCCTCGGGGGACCCAGGTGTCGGGGGGGACCCAGATGTCCAGGAGGGGAGTCTGGGGGGGATTTTGAGGATCCCCAGGCACCTGGGACTCCCCGTCACCCCAAGGCTTCTCTGTGCCTCAGTTTCCCTGTGGGGTGGGAGCTCCCCCCTGGACACCTGGGTCCCTTTGGGGGGGGCTGTGTCCCTACAGGACACCTGGGTGGCCTGTCCCTGATGTACCCCTCCCCCATAGGTCAAGGAGGACCCTCTGGGGGGGACTGAGCAGGGCCCTGGACCCCTCCCAGGCCCCCCCCTGCGCCTCTGTCCCATCAAGGAGGAGGTGGGTCCCCTCCCACGCCTCGAGGTGAGATCCCCCGGCCGCCTGGGACCCCCACTGGAGATGTGGGGGCCCCCACCGACCCCCCCTGCCCCCCAAGACCCCCGGCTGGGGCTCCTCATCGCCTCGGCCCCCCGGCTCAAAGGGGCCCCCCCGGAGCCCAGCGTGGCCCCCCCGCCGGTGAGTGGGACCCTCTGCACCCCTCCCCCATTCCCCAGGTGCCCGGGACCCCCAGTAACGCCCCTGCCCCCCTGCAGCCCCCCCCCGGGGATCTGGGGGTCCTGATCGCCGCCACCCCCCGCGTGAAGCAGGAGCAGCCCCAGCCCAGCGCGTCCCTGGTGCCGGTAAGGGGGGGGACCCCGAGTTTGGGGGGGTTCCCTGACCCCCCAAACCCCTGGGTTCACCCCAATTCCACCCCTTAGGTGCCCCCCCGGCCCCCCCCGGCCCCACTGGTGGTGCTGAGTGAGAGTGAGGAGGAGGAGGAAGAGGAGGAGGAGGGAGGATGCCGAGTGGTGAGGACGAGGGGTGCTGCTGGGCTGGGGGAGGGTCCCACGGGTGGGGGGGTCTCACGTGGCTGTTCCTGTACTGGGGGGGTTGCAGAATTTAGGAGGAGTCTCAAGAAACTTGAGGGGGTCCTGAGGCTCTTATGGGGTCGTGGGGGGTGCTTGGGAGTGGGGTGGGGGTGTCTTAGGGGGACTCTGAGGGTGGGGGAAGGGAGTCTGGGACCTTCAGTGGGGGAGCTTTTTGGGGTCTTGGTAAACTGGGGAGGGGACTCTTGGGGAGATTCTCAGGGGTTTAGGAGGGGTCTCAAAGAGGGGGTGTCCTCGTGGCTGGGGGGGCGGATTCTGAGGCTCTTGGGGGTCTCCCGAAGGGGTCTCAGTGCTCTCGGGGTGTTCCTCACGATTTCGGGGGGTCCTGTTGTCTGGGAGGGTCCCGAGCCTCCCCCGGAGCCCCCTCCCCACTGCCCCCTCCTCCCGCAGGCGCTGCCGCTGCCGCCGGCACCGCCCCCGCCCTGGCCGGGCTCGTTCCTGGAGGAGCTGCTGGAGATCCCCCTCCCCGCGCACTGGGGGGTGGTGGGGGGCGGCCCGGGGGGGGGCCGGGGGCTGCGGCTGGTGCAGCGCTGTCCCCGCTCGCCCATGGCCGCGGCCGCCGTGCTGCTCAACCCCGGGCTCGCCTTCCGCGTCCTGGTGGCCCGGGGGCGGCCGGTGCCCCCCGGGCACGAGGTGCTGGCCCGGAGACCCCCCCTGCGCTCCGTCCTCGACCTCGTGGAGCTGCTCTGCGACCTCGAGGCCTACGGGCCCTGCCCCGGCCCCCCCGGGGGCCCCCCCGGGCCCCGCTGCCACGTCCTGGTGAGGGGGGGTCGCTGCTGCCGGCCCTGCCTGGCCACGGGGGGGGACTGAGGGGGGATTGGGGAGGGGGGACCAAAGGGAGGGAGAGGATTTGGGGGGACGGGGGAATGGGGGGGGGAGGAATCCGGGGAATAAATTGGGAAGGTGGATCTCTGGGGGAGGGGCAAAGTGGGCACAGAGTTGGGGGAGGCAAATGGGAAAGGAACCGAAATTGGGGGAGGTGGAAGTGATAGAGGAAGGAATTGGAATTGGGGTGAAGGGAATGGGGGAGGGGTGAAATTTGGAGGGGGAAGAAAACAAGGGAGCTGAAAGTGGGGGGAGCAAAGGTTGAGGGATGTGGGGGCAGGGGGGAGGATTTGGGTGTTGCACCTTTGGGATGGGGAGTGCATTTGGGGATGGACCTGGAGGGAGTGTGGTAGGGGCACTGGGGGTCCTCGGGGGGGGTCTAAGGTTAAACCCACATCCCCTCTGTGGGATCCAGGACCCTCCTGTGGGGGTCAGGGTGACTCCAAAGGGGTGACACCCCCATTTTGGGGACCTCTCTCCAGCCCCTCCCCCAGTGACACCCCAAGGCTGAGGGACCCCAGAAGTGGCATTTTTGGGTGGCACCACTCCACATTTGGGAGGGGGGCCCAGTTCGGTACCACCCCTCGGTACCACCCCTCGTTTGGTTTCCCAGGGATTTTGGGGTGCCCCCAGCACCCGTTTTTTGGGGGTTCCCCCCCACCACCCCAGTTTGGGGACATCAGGTTTAGGGGGCCCCAGAAGTTCTTTTGTTGCCCAAGTTCCCCCCAGTGCCAAACTGGGGCCCCTCCCCCACCCCCAGAGTTTCTATTTTTTACACTGGAACCGCCCCCCCGGAATTGGGGGCGCGGCCTCTTTAAGACCCCACCCCGTAGAGGTTTAAGGTGGACCCCGCCTGTTGCGCGGCCCCTTTAAGGTGGGGGCGTGGTTCAGTTAAGTCCCGCCCCTCGGGTTAGGCCCCGCCCACGCGTGTCTTCCGCCTGCTGTGACCCTGCAGACCACGCCCCGTTCTATTAAGGAGGGGCGTGGTCTGTACCCCTTGGCCCCGCCCCCGCGCTGCTTTCAGGGATTCGCGCCGAAGCCATAACCCCGCCCCCTCCTTGTCCCCGCCCCCTCAGCAGAATTTAAGAGACCGCGATGAATTATTTTTGTTAAAAGTAATAAAAGTTTTAAGGAGAACAAACGGAGGTTTGGGGGCCGTCGAGGGGTGTTCCTGGATGTGGGGGAGGGGTCGAGGGGTCTCAGCCCCCCCCTCCCCCAAACACCTTCTGCAGCAGCCGCCGGGGGGGCGCGGCCGGGGGGGGCCGAGCTTTGCGCCCCCAAATCTCCTCCTCGGTGGGTCTCTGGGTGAAGCCCCAGGGCCGGGGGGGGTTCGTGGAGCCTTTGGAGTCCTCGGAGGGGGCCCGGGGGGGGGCCCGGCGGGTGTAAAACCCCCCCTCGCGCTTGGCCTGGGCCACCTCGGCCCGGAGCCGCTGGGCCCGGACCTGGCGCTCGTAACTCAGGCGCTCGCTCAGGTGGGGCCAGCGGAACCCGGGCAGGTACTGCGGGGGGGGAGGCAATTAATCACCCCAAATACCTCCAAAACACCCCCAAATACGCCCCCCCAAAACACCCTCAAACCTGGGCAGGTACTGCGTGGGGGGGGGGGGGGCGCAGTTAAACACCCCAAATACTCCAAACCCACCCTTAAATACCCCAAAACCACCCCCAAATACCCCCCAAACATCCCTAAATACCCCTGAACCTCGGCAGGGACCGGGGGGTAAAGGAGGAGTCAGGGGACCCCCATTCAAACCCTCTCTACCTCCCCCATAAGGTTTTGGGGTGCCCAAACCCCCCCCCCCGCCCGTGTTCACCTGGGTGTCCAGGAAGGGTCCCCCCAGTACACCCACCCTGGGAGGGACCCATATCCCCTCCCTCGCCCCCCCCCGTGGTTTTGAGGTGCCCCCCCGCCCCCTCCATCCCCCCCAACCCCCCATCGCCCACCTTGAGGCTCCAGCGCTGCTCGCGGAAGGGGCTGCGGGGCCGGGCGCTCATGGGGGTCCCGTGCAGGAGTTTGGCCGCTCGTTTGGCCGCTCGTTTGTCCCGAAACTCCACCCAGCCCTCGGCAAAGGACCCCCCCGAGGGCCCTCCCGGGCGCTGCCGCCGCCGCCGAACAGACCCTCCTGCGGGTGGGGAAGACGGGGGGGGGTCAGAGCACACGGGGGGGAGGGAGACCCCAACCCAGGGGGGCTGAAAGCCCCCCGCCCCCATTTCTGTACCTCCAGGGGGTCGATGGGGCCCCCTGACCTCCCCAGGGACACCCCGAGTCCCCCCAGGACCTCCCCTGGACTCACCCTTGGGCTGCAGGAAGACCCTCCCCAGCTCCCCGTGCGGCCGCAGCAGCGCCCGCGCCTGGCGGGGCCCGAACCCCGGGGGGAGGAAGGACAAGTAAAGGACCCCCGGGACCACCGGCTTGGGGGGCGGCCCGGGGGGCGCCTCGGCCGCGGGGGGGGAGCCCTCAGGACTCTCCTCCTTTGCTTCTTCCTCCTCCTCCTGCTCTTCCTCCTCCTCTTCTTCTTCCTCCTCTTCTTCTTCTTCCTCCTCCTCCTGCTCTTCCTCCTCCTCTTCTTCTTCCTCCTCTTCTTCTTCCTCCTCCTGCTCTTCCTCCTCCTCGGCCGCCCCTCGCCGGTCCCGCTCTGCCCCGGCCATGGCCCCTGGGACAGGCAGGACGGGATTAAAGGTGGGGGAGAAACCCCCGAACACCTCCAGGGCCCCCAAAATCCCCCTCAGAGCCCCTTCCTTTCCTGCCCTCCCCCCGGGTCCGCCGCACCCCCAAACTCTCTTCAAACTCCCCCCCAAAGACCCCCCGGGACTCCCGTTCCCCCACCCCGACGGTCGTAAAACTTCAGCGCGGCCGTAAAGGAAGCGGGGGAGTCGCGAAAAGGCCGGAAAGCGCGGCGGGGGCGGGGCCTGTTCGGGGGCGGGGTTTGGCGGTGTGGTTATTGCCGGGGGCGTGGTCCTGGTGGGGGCGTGGTCTGCCGTCGGGGGGCGTGGCACGGCCGGCGCGGGAAGCGCTGGGGCGGTGTTTTGGCGGGAACGGCCCCGCCCGGCCCGAGACCCACCGGGACCCCCCCGGTGGCCCCCCAATAGCCCTCTGGGACCCAACGGGACCCCTCGGCACCCACAGAGCTCCCCGGGACCCACTGACCCCCCAGTGCCCCTCAGGCCCCCCAAAAACGTCCCGAAAGCCCCCCAGTGTTCCACTCAGTGCCCTCAATGCCCCCCTTGAGCCCCCTCACTGTGCCCCCCAGGCCCCCCTGTAGCCCCCACGGCCCCCTCAGCCATACAAATGTGCCCCACAGCCCCCCAATATCCCACTCACCTCCCCAGCGTCCCCTTAAACCCCGTCTGGGTCCCCTCAGGGCCCCTCAGCCTGCCCGAAGTCCCCCGTGTCCCCCCCGTGTCCCCCCGCCGGGGGGGTCCCGGCTGCAGCCGAGCAGTGGATTATCCTCCCCGCCATCCCCCCCTAATCCAGCAGCTGGGGGGGATTAAGGGCCCCCACAGCCCCCCCAACCTCCCCCAAACCCCTCCGGGGGCTCAGCCCATCAATGGGACCCCCTGGTCCCCTTGGTTTTGGGGGGACACCCCAAATCCCCCTCCACCCCCCCAATAATTAACATCTGGTTTAATTGGGGGGCTCAGGGGACCGTGGGAGTTCAGCCAAAGCGGGAGAGAGGGGGGGGCTGCTCCTCCCCATCAGCAGCTGGAGGGGGGATTTTGGGGGGGATTCGGGGGGGCCGGGGCAGGAGCCGCCCCCACCCCTCATTCATCGGCGGCTCCGCAGGGACCTGGAGCACCCACGGCCCAGGTGAGTGGGGAGGGGGGCACCGGGACCCCCCGTGGGGGCTGGGACGCCAGATCTCTGTCTGAGGGAGGACCTGACCCCAACCCCTTGGGGAGCTGCCCCTCACATTAGGGGCCACTCTGCCCCATCGGGGGTCCCCCCCACCCCACGGGTGCCATTACCCCCCCTACACCCCATAGAGAGCCCCCCCAGGGGGTGCTCCCCCAACCTAATGAGTGCCACTCCCTCCCTCCTCACCTCATAGGCAGCCCCCCCATGGGGTGCTGCCCCCTGCTCCATGGGGTGACCCCTGCCCCCAATAGGGTGCGACCCCTGCCCCAGTGGGTGCCATTACCCCCCCACACCCCATAGGGTGCCCCCCCATCACCCCTCAACCCCCGGGTACTCTCCCAGGGTCCCCCATAACCCCCCTCTGTCCCCCCCAAGCCCCCTCCTGGTGACCCTCCTGTTCCTGTGGCCCCCCAGACACTGTCCCCCAGCCCAGCCCCACAGGGCACCCTCTGCACCCCCCCGTGCCCCCTAAGCCCCCATAGGGTGCCATTCCTCCCCCATGGGGTGCTGCCCACCCACCCCTTTGTGCCCCCCAACCCCTCACAGGGTACTCCCACCCGTGGGGTACCCCCTGCACCCCCAGTGCCCCCTAACGCCCCCTCCGCCCCCCAGCCCGCCATGTCTCCGCCGCTGCCCACCCTGGTGGTGCCCACGGTGACCCTGCTGTCCCTGCTGCCCCCCGGGCGCTGCCCCCCGGCCCCCACGCAGCCCCACGCCATCCGGCTGGAGGGGGACCTGACGCTGGGGGGGCTGTTCCCGGTGCACGCCCGCGGCCCCGCGGGGGTGCCGTGCGGGCCGGTGAAGAAGGAGAAGGGCATCCACCGGCTGGAGGCCATGCTGTACGCGCTGGACCGCGTCAACGGCGACCCCCGCGTGCTGCCCAACCTGACGCTGGGCGCCCGCATCCTGGACACCTGTTCCCGGGACACCTACGCCCTGGAGCAGGCGCTGAGCTTCGTGCGCAGCCTCCTGCCCCCCGAGGGCGGCGACGGCCGCTGCCCCGACGGCTCCGTCCCGCACCGGCCCCCGCCCGAGCGCCTGGTGGGCGTCATCGGCGCCTCGGCCAGCTCCGTCTCCATCATGGTGGCCAACGTCCTGCGGCTCTTCGCGGTGAGGGCGGGCACGGGGGGGTTTTGGGGGCAGGGGGAGCACTGGTGGGACATGGGGGACGTCAGGAGCTTTGGGGACGTGGGGGGTCATGGGCACCTTGGCCAGCTCCGTGTCCATCGTGGTGGCCAATGCGCTGTCTGCAGTGAGGGGGGGCACAGGGGGCTTTGGGGGGATCGTTGGGGACCTCAGGGACGTTGGGGGGACATGGGGGAGCATTTGGGACACAAAGGGACATTGGGGCCGTGGGGCTCATTGGCGCCTTGGCCAGCTCCGTGTCCATCATGGTTGCCAACGTGCTGTAGCTGTTTGCGGCGGGGGGGGCGGTGGGGGGTGTTGGGGGGTTCTGGGGTCATTTGGGGAGCCGTGGGGGGTATTTGGGGTGGGGAGGCTTTGGGGTCACTGAGGGGACAGGGGAGGGAGCCACAGGACAGCACCATCCCCGCAGTGTCCCCGCAGTGTCCCCGCAGTGTGCCATCATGGCCCTTCCCTTTGGGGGGGGCCTGGACACCTGGTCCCCTCCCTGCCCCCCCTCATCCCCCCAGGGCTATTCCAGAACCTTCTCTCCCCCCCCTCCGGGTGTTCCCACAATCCCCTGGGATGGCAGCAAATGGCCCTGGGGGATTAGGGGGGATTAGGGACGGGGAGAGGGGGGGATCGGGGGGGGGGGGGGGGTGTGTCCCTCAGCACCGAGTCCCCTGAGCCCCCCCGTCCCCAATGGCCTCAGTGTCCCCCTCGTCCCCAGACCCCCCCACCTCAACAGCCCCACACTGAGCCCCCCAATTCCCCTCACCCCCCTCTCCCCGTGGCCCCCCGATGCCTCCCAGCCCCCCAATGTCCCCGAGGTCCCCAGATCAGCTGTGCCTCCACAGCCCCAGAGCTGTCACACCCCGATGTCCCCAGTGTCCCCCAAGTTGTTGGACCCCTGTGAGCGTCCCCAGTGTCCCCGATGTCCCCGATGTCCCCAATGTCCCCCAGATCCCCCAGATCAGCTACGCCTCCACGGCCCCGGAGCTGTCGGACCCCGGGCGTTACGAGTTCTTCTCGCGGGTGGTGCCCCCGGACTCGTACCAGGCCGAGGCCATGGTGGCCGTGGTGAGGGCGCTGGGCTGGAGCTACGTCAGCACCTTGGCATCCGAGGGCAACTACGGCGAGAGCGGCGTGGAGGCCTTTGTGCACAGCTCCAGGGAGGCTGGTGGGCACTGGGAGCACTGGGAGGGGACACTGGGATGTACTGGGAGGACACGGGGGTGTACTGGGACGGATGCTGGGATGTAGTGGGAACACTAGGAGGACGTTGGGATGTACTGGGAGCACTGGGAGGGCAAGCTCCGTTCTCCCCTGTGGTTCACAGTGCTGGGACACTGGGACCGGTAAGTGACTGGGCTAAACTGGGAGGGCACTGGGTTATACTGGGATGTACTGGGAGGGCAAGTCCTGCAGGAGGGGGAGGTGCTGCCCCCTCAGTGACCTCCAGTGAGTCACTGGAGTCTGGGGAGGCAATACTAGTCTGTACTGGTCCATACCTGCCCATACCAGTCCATACCGGTCCATACTGGTCTGTACTTGTCCGTACTCTCTGTACCGGTCCATACTGGTCTGTACTGGTCTGTACTGCTCTGTACCGGTCCATACTGGTCTGTACTGGTCTGTACCAGTCCATACTGGTCTGTACTGCTCTGTACCGGTCCATACTGGTCTGTACTGGTCTGTACCAGTCCATACTGGTCTGTACTGGTCTGAACTGCTCTGTACCAGTCCATACTGGTCTGTACTGGTCTGTACCGGTCCATACTGGTCTGTACTGGTCCATACTGGTCTGTACTGGTCTGTACCGGTCCATACTGGTCCATACTGGCGCAGGGGGCCTGTGCATCGCCCAGTCCATCAAGATCCCGCGGGAGCCGCGCCCGGGCGAGTTCGCGAAGGTCATCAGGCGCCTGATGGAGACGTCGACGGCGCGGGGGGTGGTGCTGTTCGCCAACGAGGACGACATCCGGTGAGCCCAGTACAGACCAGTACGGACCAGTATGAACCAGTACGGACTGGTCCTGCCCCGCACTGTCCCAGTCCCCCACAGCAGCCTCCCAGTCCCTTCCCAATGCTCCTCAGTCCCTCCCAGTAGCCCCCCAGTCCCTTCAGGTCCCCTCTCAGTGATTCCATGTTCCCCCCAGTCCATTCAAGGCCCCTCCCAGTTTGTCCCAGTCCATCCCATTAGCCCCCCAGTGTTTTCCAGTCCCTTCCAGTCTATTCAGATCCCCTCCCAGTCCCTCCCAGCAGCCCCCTGGTCCAACCCAGTCCATCCCAGTGTTTCCCAGACTCCCCCAGTCCCTCCAGGTCCCCTCCCAGCCCCTCCCAGTCGGCCCCAGTGCCCCCAGTGACGCTGTCCCCGCAGGCGGGTGCTGGAGGCGGCCACCTTGGCCAACCTGTCGGGCCACTTCTCCTGGGTGGGCTCGGACAGCTGGGGGGCCAAGATGGCCCCGGTGCAGGGGCTGGAGGAGGCGGCTCACGGGGCCATCACCATCCTGCCCAAACGGGCCTCGGTGCCAGGTCAGTCTGGGGGCTTTGGGGGGCACTGGGGGGACTATGGGGGGCACTAGGGGGGCTTTGGGGGCTATGGGGCCACCCTATGGGGCTGTGGGGGCACACTGTGGGGGAGGGTCCCATCACCATCCTGCCCAACCCTCAGTGCCTGGTGAGTCTGGGGGCACTGGGGGGTACAGGGGGCCGTGGGGGGAGGTCATCCAGCCCCATGTGGGTGGGGGGGAGGTGTTTGGGGAGGGTCCTCTCACCTTCCTGCCCCTCCATTGCTGCTCCTCAGAGTTATGGGACACCCTGAGGGGCTGCAGAGCCCCCCGGGACACTGAGGGGGGGCAATAACGCTGTGGGACACCCTGTGGGGTCCCTCGTGACACTTGGGACCCCCCGCGACCCTTTAGGCCCCCCCTGTGCCCCGGGTACCCCCCTGACTCCTTGGGCCCCCCGTGCCCCCCTCTGTGCCCCCCAGGGTTCGACGAGTACTTCACGTCCCGGTCCCTGGAGAACAACCGGCGCAACCTCTGGTTCCACGAGTTCTGGGAGGACGATTTCAACTGTCGCCTCCCCCACGGGGGGGGCGACGGGGACCCCGCGGGCGGGGCCGGGACCCCCGTGCGCAAGTGCACAGGTACCACCCCCCGACCCCCCTCCCTACTCTGCAGAGACCCCCCGGGGTCACCCCTCGGTCCCCCCCAACTTACGGGACCCCCGGGGGTCCCTGAACCCCTCCCGTGTGGGGCAGAGCCTCCCTCCCCTCCCCGCGGTCCCACCCCCGTGCCCCCCAGCCGAGGCAGCCCCGGGGGTCCCTGAACACCCCCCCACCCCCTTCCCCTGTGGGTCCCTGACCCCCCGTGCCCCCAGGCCGGGAGCGGATCGGGCGGGACTCGCCCTACGAGCAGGAGGGGAAGGTGCAGTTCGTCATCGACGCCGTCCTGGCCATGGCCCACGGGCTGCACTCGCTGCTGGGCGAGGCCTGCCCGGGGGGGGGGCTCTGCCCCAGCATGGACCCCCCCGACGGCCGCCAGCTGCTCGCCCACATCCGCAGGGTGGCCTTCAACGGTACTGGGGGCACTGGGAGGGGCTGGGGGGCACTGGGAGCGGCTGGGGGCACTGGAGGCCATACTGGGAAGCACTGGGATGTACTGGGGGGCACTGGGAAGGAACTAGGGCACACTGGGTGCCACACTGGGACAAACTGGAGGACATTGGAGGAGACTGGGGGGCACTGAAGGCCACACTGGGACATACTGAGGGGCTCTGGAAACCCTACTGGCCCTTATTGGGATGTACTGGGAAGTGCTGGGTGGGGACTGTGGAGCACTGGGAGGGGTTGGGGGCCTTAATGTGATGAACTGGGAGGCACTGGAGGCCATACTGGGAACACTGGTTTGCCCTGTAGGGGGGGGTATGTTGGTGCTGGGGTGGCACTGGGGGTTAGTGCTTTATACAGGTCTGTACTGGTCCATACTGATCTGTACTGGTCCGTACTGGTGTGCAGGCAGCGCGGGCACCCCGGTGTCCTTCAATGAGAACGGAGACGCCCCGGGACGTTACGACATCTTCCAGTTCCAGGGGGGCAACGGCACCGGCGCCTACAGGGCCGTGGGGCAGTGGGTGCAGGGGCTGCGCCTGCAGGTGGGGCTGGGACCCCCAGGGTGGGACCCCTGAACCCCCCCAGGTCCCTCTGAGTCCCCAGTTTCCCCCTGAGTCCCCCCCAACCCACCCCTGAGCCCCCAAATCCCCGTAACCCCTAAAACCCCCCTGAATCCCCCCAACTCCCCCAGGGGTGCCCCCCCACAGTCAACTGGTGGGATCCCAGTGGCCAACTGGGGGCTCTGGTTGGGGGGTTCCCCTGTTCCCCCTGGGCAGGTGGGGTGTCCATGGGGGGTTGGGGGGGTCCCTGGGGGAGTTTGGGGGATGGTCCATGGGGATGTCTACGGGATGTTTGGGTGTCCATGGGGGGTCTTTCACCCTGTTCTCCCCCAGGAGGAGGCCGTGGTGGGGGGTCCCACTCGATGTCTCCCCCCTCCCCGGTGTGCAGCCTGCCGTGTGGGGGGTCCGTGGTGGGTTTGGGGGGGTCTATGGGGTCTCACGCTGTGTCCCCCCCAGGAGGAGGCCATGGCGTGGGGGTCCAACTCGACGTCCCCCCCGCCCTCGGTGTGCAGCCTGCCCTGCGGCCCCGGCGAGCGCAAGAAGCCGGTGAAGGGGGTTCCGTGCTGCTGGCACTGCGAGCTCTGCGGGGGGTACCAGTACCGCGCCGACCCCCTGACCTGCCTGCCCTGCGCCTCCCACCTGCGGCCCACCCCCGACCGCACGGCCTGCCGGCCCACGCCGGTGCTGCGCCTGCGCTGGGGCGACCCCTGCGCCGCGGTGCCGGTGGCCCTGGCCACGCTGGGGCTCATGGCCACGGCCTTCGTGCTGGCCACCTTCGTGCGCCACCACGACACGCCCATCGTGAAGGCGTCGGGCCGCGAGCTCAGCTACGTCCTGCTGGCCGGCATCGCCCTGGTCTACGCCATCACCTTCCTCATGGTGGCCGAGCCCGGCGTGGGCGTCTGTGCCCTGCGCCGCCTCTTCCTGGGGCTCGGCATGAGCCTCACCTACGCCGCCCTGCTCACCAAGACCAACCGCATCTACCGCATCTTCGAGCAGGGTGAGGGGACGGGGGGGCACAGGGGCTTGGGGGGGGGCCGGGTGAGGGGCAGGAGCTGAGGGGTGTGGGACAGGCTGTCCCCACCCCTGCGCCCCTCACCCAGACCAGCCACGGCTACGGTGTCACCGAGAGGGGAGTTGGGGGGGCCCAAGAGTTCCGGGGGTGCCCAGGTGACACCTGGGGACACGCGGGGGGCTGGGAAGGGACCTTGGAGACGAGGCCGAGGGATGTGGGGTGGGGTCCCACCTATACTGACCCACCACACCTCGTACCAGGCGTGTCCCGGGGGTGCCCAGGTGTCCCAGGTGCCCCCTGACCCCGCGTGCCCCCCAGGTAAGCGCTCGGTGACGCCGCCGCGGTTCATCAGCCCCACGTCCCAGCTGGTGATCACCTTCACCCTCAGTGGCCTCCAGCTGGTGGCCGCGGCCACGTGGCTGCTGGTGCGGCCGCCCCACGCCCTCATCGACTACGAGATGGGCCGGACCCCCGACCCCGAGGCGGCGCGGGGGGTCCTGCGCTGCGACATGGCCGAGGGGGCCACGCTGGCCTGCCTGGCCTACGCGCTGCTGCTCATGCTCACCTGCACCGTGTACGCCGTCAAGGCCCGCGGCGTCCCCGAGACCTTCAACGAGGCCAAGCCCATCGGCTTCGCCATGTACACCACCTGCGTGGTGTGGCTCGCCTTCGGGCCCATCTTCTTCGGGGCCGCCCAGTCCGCTGACAGGGTGAGCTGAGAGGGCATCTGGGGTCCCTGGGGGTGTGTTTGGGGTCCCTGGGGGGGTATTTGGGGTCCCTGGGGGCACACACATCCTCTGTGCTCGCTTTCGGACCCATCTTCTTCGGGGCTGCTCAGTTGGCTGAGAGGGTGAGGAGGGCGTTCGGGGGTCCCCAAGGGGTATCTGGGGGGTCCCTGGGTGTTTTTGGGGTCCCTGGGGGCACACACGTGGTTCAGTAGGATTTGAGGTTCCCCTGGTTTTGGGGTGCAGGTCCATGTGCTGACGGTGCCCATGAGCCCTGGGGTGGGGGGTGGTTGGGTTTGGGGGGCTCGGGGGGTGATGGGGTTTGGGTTGGGGGTCTCACCGCTCAGCAAGTTTTGGGGTCCCGTTTCCGGGGTGCAGGTCCACGTGCAGATGGCCACGCTGACGGTGTCCATGAGCCTCTCGGCCTCGGTGCCCCTGGGGCTCCTTTATGCCCCCAAGGTCTACGTGATCCTCCTGCACCCCGAGCGCAACCAGCCCAAGCGCCGCGGGGACCCCCCCCCGTAGGGACCCCGCACCTGGGGGGGCTCCCAGCACCCCCAGACCCCCCTCACCCCACCCCCACCCCAATAAAGCTGCTCCTGCAACCCCCCCAGGAACCCCCTTTGTTTGGGGGTGACACAGAGCCGGCAGCGGGGGGCAGGGGGTTTACGGGGGGGCAGGGGGTTTATTACAAGGATACAGTGGGTTTATTGGGGGGGTTTATTAGGGGGCACAGTGGGTTTATTGGGGGGGTTTATTAGGGGGCACAGTGGGTTTATTAGGGGGTAGAGTGGGTTTATTGGGGGGTTTTATTAGGGGGTACTGTGGATTTATTGGGGTACAGTGGGTTTACTGGGAGGGCACAGTGGGTTTCTTTGGGGTGGAGGGAGTTGCAGGGGGTTTATTGGGGGGAGGGTCCCCATTTTCAGTAGGGCATGGACTTCTGGGATCCCTCAGGGCGGGGCTTCGGGGGCCCCACCAGCAGCTCCAGCCACCGGGTCAGGGTGGGGGGGTCTGGGGGTGACTGTGGGGGGAAAAGGGGGGGTCAGGGGGTTCATGCCCCAGGATCCCGTGTGCCCCTGAGAACCACCCCAAGAGCCCCCCCAAACGCCTAAGACCAACCCTGGGACCCTCCCCGTGACTCCAGGACCCCCCAAAACCCACTGAGACCCATAAAACCACTCCCAGGATCCCCCTCAGTGCCCTCCAGAGACCCCAAAAACACCCCCAGGGTTCCCCCAGCATCCCTGGGACCCCCCCTCTCCCAAACTGGCTGTAAGGGACCCCAGGTGCCCCCCTGGAACCTCAAATTGCCCCCAGACCCCACAACCTGCCCCATAGACCCCCCAACCCCCACCCAGGGACCCCTAAATCCCCCCAGGACCCCTCCAAAGCACTCACGGGGATGGGGGGGGCCCCCTCGGGGGGGGGCAGCAGCCGCACCCCCCCACTCTGGGGGTACCCTGGGTCCAACTCCAGCGTCCAGAGGGTCTCGGCCCCCCGGGGACCCCCCAGGACCCGCAGGAGCCCCAACTCGGGCTGCCAGTCCAGGGCAAACCTGGGGGGGGAAACAGGGCTTGGGGACCCCCCTGAACACCGGGAACCCCCCCCAGAATCCAGGGAACACCCCCTGGACACCAGGGATCCCTCTCAAACTCTGGGGCCCCCCAGAATCCGGAGCACCCCCAAGACCCCCCCGCACCTGTCCTTTAGGTGTCCCCCCCCTCCCCGTCCCCCAGGTGTCCCCTCCCCTGTCCCTCAAGTGTCCCCTCCCCTGTCCCCAGGTGTCCCCTCACCTGTCCCCTCCCCTGTCCCCAGGTGTCCCCTCCCCTGTCCCCAGGTGTCCCCTCACCTGTCCCTCAGGTGTGTCACCTCCTCCCACAGCCCCCACCCGTCCCAGCAGCGCCGCTGCAGCTCCAGCAGCCCCGGGCCCAGGGGGGGTGGCAGCGGCAGGGGGGGACCCTGGGGGGGAAGGGGGAATGGTGAGACCCCAAAACTGCCCCCCCAGGCCCTCCCAGTGCCCCCCACCTGCCCCTCCAGACCCCCAACTCAGTTCCTGACCCTCAAGTGCCCTCCCAACCCGTCCACCCCCCAAAAGTGCCCCCCAGGAGCCCCTTCCCACCCCGAGACCCCAAATTCCCCCTCCCCAGCTCTCCAGATGATCCCCAACCCCCCCCAGCCCCTCGGGTTCCCCCCACCCCCCAAGTGCCCCCTCAGCCCCCAACCACCCTCCAAATGCCCCCCCCAAGACCCCAAATCTCCCCCAGCCTCCCCAAATCCCCCCAGCCCCTCACCAGCACTCGGACCCCCCCCCGGGGGCTGTGGCTCAGG
Organism: Pipra filicauda; assembly: GCF_003945595.2. Classification (NCBI taxonomy): domain Eukaryota; kingdom Metazoa; phylum Chordata; class Aves; order Passeriformes; family Pipridae; genus Pipra; species Pipra filicauda. The sequence continues at coordinate 7,874 of NW_024105099.1, read as the reverse complement.
CGCAGGGGGGGCAGCGAGCCGGGGGAGGGTCCCGGGGGGGGTCCCAGTTCCAGCTCCAGCTCCAGCTCCAGCTCGGGGGTCCCTGAGGGGGGGGGCAGCACCCGGACCCCCGACAGGGCCTGGTACAGGTGGCACGAGGCCCCCGCCCTGCGACCACCGGTCAGTGGGGGGGCACAGGACCCCCCCGGTGTGGGGGTACCTTTGTGGGGGTGTGTCTCCCCCCCAAATTCCTGGGTCCCCCCAGTTCCCAGAACCCCCCCCCACATACCTGGACATACCTGGGTCCCCACTGAACCCCTCCAGACACCTCCAAACCTCCCGGGTCTCTTCCAGGACCCCCCAACCCGGGGACCTGCCCCCCACCCCTGCTGGTCTCTCTCAGGACCCCCCAAGATACCCCCAAAATCCCGCGTCCCCCCCGCCCCTCCCAACAACCCAAGCCCCGCCCCTCCATCAGGCCCCGCCCACCTCTCCGTGGCCCCGCCCCCTCACCTGGTGGCCGCCCCCCTGTGGCTCCTCAGCGCCCCCTGCCGGCCGAGCCGCCCCCGCCGTCGCTCCTGAACCCGCCGGAGCAACTGCGGGGGGGAGACCCCAAAATGGGGGGGAGAGACCCCAAAATGGGGGGGTAGACCCCGAACTGGGGGGGAGACCCCAAATTGAGGGGGAGAGACCCCAAACTGGGGGAGAGACCCCAAAATGAGGCGGGGGAGACCCCAAAACAGGGGGGAGAGACCCCAAATTGAGGGAGAGAGACCCCAAACTGGGGGTAGAGACCCCAAACTGGGGATAATTTGGGATCCCCCCCTCCCAAACCCGGGGGAATCCCATGTTGAAGAGGGCTGAGACCCAAGACTTGGGGGGGGCGAGAGCCCCAAAGTGGGGAGGAACCATAAAATGGGGTGATTGAAACCCCAGAATGGAGGGGACCCCAAATTGGGGGGGGGACACTGAAACCACAAAAGCAGAGTGGAGACAGAAACCCCAAACTTTTGGGGGACAGAGACACAAAATTAGGGCTGGACCCCAAAATGGGGGTGGAACTGAAAAATGAAATGTGGGGGGAACCCCAATAGGACGGCAGGGTCACCCCAAGCCGGGAGGGAGGAACCCCCCAGGGGCAGAGGGACCCTGAGGGGGGTGACCCCCCCATCTCACCTCGTCCCGTCTCTCGGTGGCCTCACGAATCTTCACCTGCAGCTCCTCTTGCTGGGGGGAACAGCACCCATGGGATCCTCCCAGCACCCACGGGACCCCTCAGGACCCATGGGACCTCCCCCAGCACCCATGGGACCCCCTCACACCTATGGAACCCCCTCAGCACCCATAGGATCCTCCCAGCACCCACAGGACCCCTCAGGACCCATGGGACTCCCTCAGCAGCCATGGGACCTCCCCCAGCACCCATGGGACCCCCTCAGGACCCATAGGACCCCCTCACCCCAATACCCCCTCTAATCCACACACAGCCAAGGGACTCCCCCCGGACCCACACTGGCCCCCCAGCCCCCCTTTAGCCACCCCACAGCCCCCATATTCCCACTTCCATCACCCCCCCACCCATAGGACCCCCCCCAGACCCCCAAGCCCTCCCTGTCCCTGCCTGGCCTGGACCCCCAGGACCCCCCACACCCATGGGACCCCCCCAGACCCCCCGTACCTGCTGGGTCCGGGCCCCCAGGACTGCCCTGAGCCGCTGCAGCAGCCGCTGCCCCTTCCCCAGCTGGGTGAGGGTGGGGGGCACAGCCCCCTCCAGGGCCCCCAGGGCCCCCCTGTACCCCAACTTCAGCTCCTGCCACTGGCCCCGGGCCTGGGCTGCAGCCTCACCTGGGGGGGCACCTGTCAGACCCCTGGAATGGGGACCCCAAACACCCCCAAAGGGAACCTGAGGACCCCCAAGCCCCCCCAAAAGAGGGGGACCCCAAAAACCACCCCCTGAAATGCAGAGTACCCCAAATAGCCCCAAATGGGGATCCCAAACACCCCCAAAGGGAACCTGGGAACCCCCAAATGGGACCTGGGTGTCCAGGAAACCCCAAACCCCGTCCCAGACTCCCTCATTTTGGCTCTCTCAGCCCCCCCAGAAGAGATCAGGAGGACCCAGGGGAGACTCAGGGGTCTCTGGGGCTGGGGGGGCCCCAGAGCTTTGGGAATGGTTGGGGGATTTGGGGGGTCAGGGGGGCTTGGGGGGCTCACACACGCCATGGGCTCAGTTTGGGGGGCCAGGGAGGTTTGCGGGGCTCACAGAAGCCCTGGGCTCGGTTTGGGGGTTCAGGGGTGGGTCAGGGGGCTCACAGAGACCCTGGGTTCAGTTTGGGGGGGTCAGGGGTTTTGGGGGGCTCACGGAGGCCGGCGGGGGCCGGGGGCAGCCCCGGGTTCTCGATGACCCCCAGGAGCAGCCGCAGCACCCGGAGCTGGGACAGGAGCAGCTTCTGCTTCCGACGGGTGTCCTGGGGAGGTTTGGAGGGTCAGGGGGTCACAGGGGGCACTTTTGTGGGTCAGGGGGAAGTTTGGGGGGTCAAGGATGGGGGTGAAAGAGAGATTTGGAGGGATAATTGGGAGGGTTTGAGGAAAATATGGGGGCCAGAGAGAAGGGCAGAAAATGGGGGCGGTCAGGGAAGGTTTGAGGTATAAATGTGGAGGAGGCCAGGGAGGGATTTGGGAGATAAATTTGGGGGTCACAGGGAGATTCGGGCCTAAATGAGGGGGGGGTGGGCTGTGAGAATTTGGGGGGAGCATCAAGGGTATATGAGAATTTGGGGGGGGCATCAAGGGGAGGTTTGGGGGGCAAATAGGGAGGCCAAAAACAGCCGAGGGGGGAATGTGAGTGCTGAGGGGGGGTTATGGAGGGGCGGGGGGGTCTCACCACTTGATGTTCCACCAGGACCGGGGCCGGGACATCCCCCTCCTCCTCCAAGGCCAGGGCGGCCTCGAGGGCCGTCAGCACCCTGGGGACACCCGAGGGGACACCCGTGGGCATGGGGGGGACACACCAAGGGACCCCTTAAAGACCCCTGTGAGGATCAGGGGGGGCATCCCAGGGACCCCAGTGGGACCCGATAACTCCTCAGGGACCCCAATGGGGATCGAGGGGGACATCCCAGGGACCCCGCTGGGACCCCTTCAGGTCCCGTGAGGACCCAATGACCCCTCAGGGACCCTCGTGGGGACGGGGGGGGACCCCCTAGGGACCCCAATGGGCCCCGCAGACGCCTCAGGGATCCCCGGGAGGCCCCGGTAACCCCTTCAGACCCCCCAGCTGCCCCCCGTTCCAGGATGGCGGCGGGGTTCCCTCAGGGGTTCCCGCCATGGGGGGGGTCTCGCGCTCACCCCCCCGCGCGCTCCAGTCGCGCCGCCATCGCCGCCGCGCCTTCCCGCGCTCCCGCCTCGTCCGCCCACCCGGCAAAGGCGGCCAATCAGCGCCCGCGGCCTGCCCCTCTGACCAATCACCGCCCACCACCTCCCTCAACGACCAATGACCGCCTGGGCAAGTCGCATCGCGGCCCCGCCCCACACAAACTGACAACCAATCGCCGTACGCGGCGAGGACGTCCCGCCCCCTCCGTTGCCGTGGAGACGAGACAGTCGCCGCCATCTTGGGAGTGGCAGGCTGGGGGCACTGGGTTGTACTGGGAGGCAGCGGGAGGGATCTCTATGCGGTCCAATGGTCTTTATAGGGTCCCAGGGGGTCTCTATGGGGTCCCTCCCCCCAATAACCACACGACTCCTCTTCCCACATCCCCCTTTGGGGGAGGGGCCTTTATTCCCCCCCAATTTGGGGAGCAGGGTGGGGGAGGGGTGTCCCCCAATCTGGGGGGGGTACACACACGACACCCCTCCCCCCACTCATCGCCGCCGCCGTCGCTGCACGAGGGTCCAGCCGTCGGGGGGGGGCGGGGGTGTCCCGCACTCCATCGCCTGGGGCAATGACGTCATCAGTGGGGTCCCGATTACATAATCAGTGGGACACCCCCACCTGTGACGTCATCACTGCCCCCCCGGGGTTAAACCAGTCCCCTGCTTTAACCAGCCCCTCCCAGTATATCCCAGTCTCCTCCCAGTCCCCTGCCTCCCCCCAGCTCCCTCCCAGTATATCCCAGTCAATCCCAATCCTTGCCCACTTTGATAACATCACCAGTAACCCCTCCCCAATCTGATGATGTCACAACTGCCCTCCCCAAACCAGGGGGTCCCAGCCCCCCTCCCCCAATCCTGGGCATCCCCCCCACCTATGACATCATCAGGGGCCCCATCAATGATGTCATCACCCCCCTGAGGTCACACTCCCCTTACCTCTTCCTCCTCTTCCTCCTGCTCGTGGCCAGGGGGTGTCCCAGGGGGGCTCTGGGGTGTCCCGGGGGAGCTCGGGGGGGTCCCGGGGGGGCTCTGGGGGTCCCCCCCGGGCCGGGCCGTGGCCAGGGCGGTGGCCAGGGCAGGGCCCCTTCGGGCCAGAGCCCCCAGGGCCGCCCCCACCCCCACCGTGTCCCCCCCCCGCGCCCGGGAGAACAACGTCAGCAGCTCCCGGCTCACCTGGAACGGGGAAACTGGGATGGACTGGGACGGACTGGGACGGACTGCGATGGACTGGGGGAGTTACTCGGGACATAGTGGAAAGGACCAGGGGGTGCCAGGAGGGAGAAAAAAAGAGCACTGGGAGAGTACTGGTTTATACTGGGAAAGGACTAGGAAGCACTGGGAGCACTGAGGGATGGGGTAGGAGCCTGGGAATGAACTGGGCTGTACTGGGAGCGCCTGGGGATGAACTGGGCTGTACTGGGAGCACCTGGGGATGAACTGGGCTGTACTGGGAGCACCTGGGGATGAACTGGGATGGACTGGGAGTGCCTGGGGCGGTGCTGGGCAGCTGCTGGGAGGCCCCTGGCCCATACTGGCCCACATTGGTCCGTACTGGTCCCACCTGCTCCAGGCTGCCGTCCTCCACCACGGTGTCGAACTCGTTGTCCATCACCTCAGCCAGGAAATCCTCCACCTCCTCCTGCTCCAGGTCAGCTGGGGGGGGCACAGGGGGGGGTCACCCCTGTCCCTTCCCCCCCCCGGGTCCCTCCTCCCCCTCCCTGCCCCCCCCGGGGTGGGGGAGGGGCGGCACCCACCGTTCTGGGTGAAGAAATCGAGCAGGGCCGAGCGGAGCCAGGCGGCCTTTTCGGGGCCCTGCGGCCCCCCAAAGCCCTGGGCCACGGCCAACTGGGGGGGACACGGGGACACTCATGGGGACAGCCCAGGAGGGACACGGGGGACCCCAGCGCTGCCCCTCCCACCCAGATCCCCCCAAATGGCCTCCCCCGTGTGTCCCCCTCCATGTCCTATCCCCCCAGCCTGTCACAGCCCCCCAGTGTCACCCTGTGGGTCCCCCCCGTGTCTCCTCCCAGTGCCACTCGTGTCCCGCTCGTGTCACCTCCAGTGTCCCCCCCTCTCTCCCCAGGTGACCCCCGTGTTCCCGAAGCCCTCCCTCACCTGCAGCGCCGCCCACCCCCCCAGCACGGCCCCCACGCCCTCCGCGAACAGCGCCCGGGCCTCCGCCGCGGAGGCCGCCATGACGGCGCTGCGCAGGGCGCGCGGCCGAGCGCCGAGTCACCGATCGGAGCGGGGCCGTCGGGCGACGCCCGAGCCGCCGATGGCGGAGGGGGCACGGCCATGATGAGGGGCGTGTGCCAAGGGGAGGCGTGGCCAACGCCAGCGTCCGATCGGGACTACAACTCCCGGCAGCCCCCGCGCGACCGCGGTCACGTGACGCGGTGAGGGGGCGGGGGGGCCCTGGGGATTGGGGGGGTGATGGGGGGAAAGGGGGCCGGGGGGATCTGGGGGCTCGGAGGGGCTGCAGCAGGTGCGGAGGGGGCACGGGGGGGCCGTGGGGGGATAGAGAAGGTCGGGGCGCTATGGGGGGGGCAACGGGTGTGGGGGGCTCGGGGGCCATGGGGGCGCACGGGGCGCTGTGGGAGGTGGGGGGGCTGGGGGGCACAGGGGGCTGGGGGGCACAGAGGGCTCTGTAGAAGCTGTAGGGGGGTGTAGGGACCCTGGTGGTGTCTAAGGGCTGGGGGGCAGAGGGGCACGCAGGGGCCGTGGGGGGCTATGGGTGACACAGAGACTATAGGGGGTGCAGGGGTTATAGGAAGGCATGGGGGGCTATAGGGGGGCTATAGGGGGTGCAGGGGGTATAGGAAGGCACGGGGGGCTATAGGGGGGCTATAGGGGGTGCAGGGGGGTTATAGGAAGGCATGGGGAGCTCTAGGGGGGCTATAGGGGGGTGCTGCAGGGTTTATTAGGGACGGCACGGGGGGCTATAGGGGGGCGGGCTATAGGGGGTGCAGGGGTTATAGGAAGGCACGGGGGGGCTGGGGCCTAGGGGGGCTATAGTGTGTGCATGGGTTATAGGAAGGCATGGGGGGAGGGGCTTATAGGGGGGCTACTATAGGGGGTGCAGGGGTTATTCGGAGGCACGGGGTGCTCTAGGGGGGCTATAGGGGGTGCAGGGGTTATAGGAAGGCACGGGGGGCTATAGGGGGGCTATAGGGGGTGCAGGAAGGCTATAGGGGTTCACAGGGGCTGGGGGGGGGCACATTCCATGCCTATAGGATCCAGAGGGGCTGGAGGGGGTGTACAGGGTGGGTCTGGGGACGGGTTAGGGTGGGATGGGGAGGGCTGGGGCGCCTACAGCATCCATGAGCGGGTACCTATAACATGACATATCCAGGGGGGCAGAGGGGTACCTGTATCATCGGGGGGGGCACCTCTATCACCCGTAGGAGGTGAGAGGGGCACCTGTAAATCCATGGGGGGGGCTGAGGGTACCTATAGGATCCGGGGGGGGAGCTGGGGGCACCTATAGGATCCTGGGGGGGTCAGCTACACCATCCATGAGGGGGCTGGGGGTACCCATAAGATCCATGGGGGGGGGCTGGGGGTACCTATATCGTCCATGGGATCCATAGGGGGGTACTCACGGGGGGGGGCTGCCCCCGGAAGTCCCTCCTCCGGAGGAAGCGCCGCCGGTGTGTGCGGGGGGAGGGGGGGGCGGGGGATGCTCTCAGCCCCCCCAGACCTCGGGAACCCCCCAATTAACCCCCTGCCTTCATCAGTCAGCCCCTCCCCCCCCGAATTACCCCCTTTCCCCCCAAACCGAACCCTCTTTGTCTCTCCCCTCCAGGTCCCCCCGCGGGGGCCGGGGGGGCTGACGCGGCCACCGCCGGTGACACCGGGGGTGGGAGTGAGACCCCCGAAAGCGAGGTGACCCCCCCGGACCCCTCACCTGGACCCCCCCAGCCCCCCGCGGCACCTGAATCCCCCCAAAACCTCCCTCCGGATACCTGGACCCCCCCAAACCCCACCGCGGACACCCGAGCCCCTCCCCCCGGACACCTGAGACCCCCCCAAATCCCCTCACCTGGGCCCACCCCCCCCGCGGCACCTGAACCCCCCAAATCCCTCGGACACCCGAACTCCCCCCGGACACCTGAAACCCCCCCAACGCCCCCCCCGTGGGCACGTGACACCCCCCCCCGACACCCCCCCGGACACCTAAGACCCCCCAAATCCCCCTCCCCGGACCCCTCCGGACACCTGAGACCCCCCAAATCCCCCTCCCCGGACACCTGAGACCCCCCAAATCCCCCTCCCCGGACCCCACCCCCACCCCATAGGAGCACCTGAGCCCCCTCTGCTCCGGGGGGGAGGACGCCCCCCCCATTGAAGGGGTGGGGGGGTGGTCCCAGCCATGGCCGCCGACCCGGGGGACCCCAAATCCCCCCCCAAATCCCCCCCCCAGTCCCCCCCCAAACGGTTCTTCCGGCGCAGCGTGGAGGTGCTGGAGGAGGAGGGGGGGGGCGGGGAGCGGGGGGGGGAGCCCCCCGCGGGGGGGGGCG
>NW_024105098.1:2861077-2875432 GCF_003945595.2 Pipra filicauda | reverse complement strand
TTCCCCCTCACATTTCCCATCCTTTTCCCCTCACATTTCCCACCCTTTTTCCCTCACATTTCCCGCCCTTTCCCCCTCACATTTCTCACCCTTTCCCCTCAAATTTCTCACCCTTTCTCCCTCACATTCCCCACCCTTTTCCCTCCTCTTTCCCACCCTTTCCCCTCATTCCCTCCCGGGCTGCCCCCGGGTACGGACGTGCCGGAGGCGGCTCCTCGGCCCAGCCCTGCCATGGACTGGTTCCACTGCAACCGCTGCTATCGCCAGGAGGGCACCCAGTTTGCCGTCACCAGCTGCGGCCACATCTTGTGCCAGGCCTGCGGGGGCACAGGTAAGAAACACCCTGAAACCGAGGGAGGGCGTTTGAACCCTGGAAATGCCGAGAAAGGGGGAATTTCGTTCAGTTTACCCCCTCAAAACGAGGGGAAAATGGCGGCTCGAGACGGCAAAATTGGGTTCCTCTCCCTCAATTTAAACCCCTAAAACATCAGGGAAAAAAAAAAGAGGGTTTTCCCTCATTTTAAATTCCTCAAATGATGGGAAAAGGGGGATTTTCCCTCAGTTTAAACCCTTAAAGTGGTGGAAAGAGAGGATCCCACCTCAACTGAAACCACTAAAATATCGGGGAAAAAGAGGGTTTTCCCTCAATTTAAGTTCCTCAAATGACGGGAAAAGGGGGATTTTCCCTCAGTTTAAACCCTTAAAGTGATGGAAATGGCAGATCCCACCTCAACTGAAACCCTAAAAGGCAGGTCTTCCTTCAACCGAAACACTTAAAATCTCGGGTGAAAAGAAGGGGGATCCTCCTCGGTTTAAACACAAAACAATGGAAAACAAGGAGGGTTTTTTTTGCTGAATTTAAACCTTCAAATCCACCTTTTTTTCCTATTTCCTCACTTTTATTTTCTCTCCCTCTCCTACAGGTCCCTGCCCCGTCTGTTCCTCCGCCTGCCGATACCTGCTCCTGTCCCACCAGGCCAGTCGTGTCCCGTGTGTCCCCCGCCACCTTCTCCCCTCACCCTCACCCCTTCCCACCCTTCTTCTCACCTCTTTTCTCTCCCTTTCCCTGCCCTTTCCTCCTCACATTTCCCACCCTTTTCCACCTCACATTTCCTGCCCTTCTCCCCTCACATTTCCCACCCTTTCCCCTCACATTTCCTGCCCTTTCCCCCTCACATTTCCCATCCTTTTCCCTTCACATTTCTCACTCTTTTCCCCTCACATTTCCCACCCTTTCCCCCTCACATTTCCCACCCTTTCCCCTCACATTTCCCGCCCTTTCCCCCTCACATTTCCCATCCTTTTCCCTTCACATTTCTCACTCTTTTCCCCTCACATTTCCCACCCTTTCCCCCTCACATTTCCCCCCTTTCCCCTCACATTGCCTCACCCTGTCCCGCACAATTCCCCCCCCCTTGCCCTCACAATTCCACCCTTTCCCCCTCACATTTCTCACCCTTTCCCCTCACATTTCTCACCCTTTTCCCCTGACATTTCCCACCCTTTCCCCCTCACATTCCTCATCCTTTCCCCCTCACATTTCCCACCCTTTCCCCCTCACATTTCTCCCCCTTCTCCCCTCGCATTTCCCACCCTTTCCCCCTCACATTTCCCACCCTTTTCCCCTCACATTTCCCACCCTTTCCCCCTCACATTCCTCATCCTTTCCCCCTCACATTCCCTACCCTTTCCCCTCACATTCCCCGCCCTTCTCCCCTCAGATTTCCCACCCTTTCCCCCTCACGTTTCCCACTCTCATCCCTCCCTTTTTTTCTCTCCCTTTTTCCGCCCCATTCCCAACAGATGCGCCCCCAGGATAAGCTTTTCTTCAAGAGTCCAGCATCCATCGCCCTCAGGCACCTCTCCCACATCTCACAGGTGAGGAGGACACGGGTGACGGGGGGATGAGGACTGGAACCCTGGAATGGAACCCCGGAATTGTTAAGGCTGGAAAAGACCTTTATGATCCTCAAGTCCGACCATAACCCGCCACCACAGTCACCACTGAACCACATCCTCAAGTGCCACATCCCCATTTTCTGAACACTTCCAGCCTCTTCCAATGCTTTACAACCCTTCCCACGGAAACTTTTTCCTGGTGTCCAATTTAACCCTCCCCCGGCACAACCTCCAACTCCTCTGTGTCCCCTTAACCTCCTTCTTCAACACTGATCACAGCTCTCACCACGTATTTCAGTGGCACTGAGGTGCCTGTACACACAACCCCGGCCTTTCCCAGCTGGAATTACCCTGGGAAAAGCTCCCAGGATGTGGGGGACGAGGGGGATGAGGATAGGGGTGATGAGGGGGATGAGGATGGGGGTGACAAGGGGACAATGGTCCAGCCCTGTCCCTGGTCCCCTCATGGGTGAGGAGGACATGGCTGACAAGGGGGATGAGGATGTGGGTGACAAGGGACCGATGCTCCAGCCCTGTCCCCATGAGGAGGACATGGGTGACAAGGGGGATGAGGACATGGGTGACGAGGGGGATGAGGATGGGGGTGACAAGGGGGATGAGGATGGGGGTGACAAGGGGGATGAGGACGTGGGTGACAAGGGACCGATGCTCCAGCCCTGTCCCCATGAGGAGGACATGGGTGACAAGGGGGATGAGGACGTGGGTGACAAGGGGCCGATGCTCCAGCCCTGTCCCTGTGAGGAGGACATGGGTGACAAGGGGGATGAGGACATGGGTGACGAGGGGATGATGCCCCAGCCCTGTCCCCGCTCCCCTGGCAGGTGTGGCGGTTCCAGATGTCCCAAGTGCAGCTGCTGCTGGAATCTCTGCGGGACAAGGCTCGCCGGGCGCAGGCGGCGCTGGAGGAGGCCAAAGAGGAGCTGGCGGAGAGGAGGAGGTGAGGGAGGGACCCCTCCCTGCTGGGGGGGACACAGGGGGGTCCCACCTGGGGGTTCCCACCCCCCCTGCCCACCATTCCCTCTCCCCTCCCAGGCAGGTGGAGTCTCTTCGCCGGGAGAACGCGGAGCTGCGCCGAGCTCAGGTGACCCCCCCCAGTTCCCCCCCTGCCCTTCCCGTGCCCCCCTGGCCCCCCCAAAAAAACTGCCCCCCACCTCTCCCCGCAGCTCTCCCCGGGCTGGCTCAGGGGCAGCCGCAGCAGCACCCCCCGCCCCATCGGCATCACCTCCCCCTCGCAGTCAGGTAAAGGACCCCCCCACTTTTTTAGGGGGGGGTCCTCCACCCCCCTAAACCCTCTCCCCCTCATAGGAGCCCCCCCTAAATTCCTCCCTCCCTTCCAGTGACCCCCCAGCCCCGCCGGCAGCTCAGTGGCCAGGTGGTCAGGTGAGGAGAGGTGGCACCCCCCAAGTTTAGGGTGGGGGGCCCCCCAAGTTGCACAGGAGGGGGGGTCCCCCAACCCTCCCCGCTCCTTCTCTGCAGCCGCTCGGCCCCGCTGGAGCCCCCCCAGTCCCGCAGCACCCCACTATGGCAGGTGAGACCTCCCCCACCGCCCCCCCAAACGGGGGGGACCCCAAAAAATAAGGGGGGGGTGTTTCCCACAATGCTTTGCGCCCCAGCCACAGGTGGGCGGAGCCTACAGGGAGTCAGGGACACCCGTGGTCTCCAGCGTGGGTGAGCAGCCCCAAATCCCTGAGGTTTTACCCCAAAATGCTGCCTCAAGCCCCGCCCACTTGGCAACAAGCCCCACCCCTCAGGCCCCTAAGCCCCTCCTCCTGCTCCAAGCCCCACCCCTTGATTCAATGCCCCTCCCCTCAGCTCAAGCCCCTCCCCTCAACTCCAAGCCCCACCCCTTGGCTCCAAGACCCTCCCCTCAGATCAAGCTCCACCCCTTGGCTCTAAGCCCCTCCCCTCAAATCAAATCCCACCCCTTGGCTCTAAGCCCCTCCCCTCAGATCAAGCCCCGCCCCCCGCTTTAAGCCCTGCCCCTTCATTACCCCACGCCGTTTCCCCTAATGACTCTTTTCCTAAGCCACGCCCCTTTTGCACCCAGGCCGCACCCCTTTACACCCAAACCCCTCCCCTTTACACCCAAACCCCTCCCCTTTACACCCAAACCCCTCCCCTTTACACATAAACCCCGCCCCCTCCCTTCACCACGCCCCCTTCTCTCCCTCCACCCAATCCCAGCCCTTGTATCTGTAAGCCCCGCCCCCTCCCTTCATAGCCACGCCCCTCCCCGCTACCCCGACCACGCCCCCTCCACCTTAACCCCGCCCTAACTCCGCCCCCAGCCCCGTCTCCAGTCTCCGCCCACGGGCAGGGCCGCAGGTGAGTGTCCAGGTGTGGGGGGGGTGGTTTTGGGGGATTTTGGGGGGCGGACCCCCCTGACCCCCCCCCTCCCTCCCCCAGGGCCACCCCCGGACCCTCCCTGTGGGTCCCCTGGGCCACCCCGGCCCTGTCCGGAGCCGCCTCTCCTGGTGAGACCCCAAAACCCCACGGGGGGACCCCAAAACCCCCTGTAGGACCCCTGTGGGTGTGCCCCTGCTCTGGGGGGACCCCAAAACCCCCCCGTGCCCCCCTAATGCCCCTTTTATGCCCCTTTTCCCCCCTCAGTGCCCCCCATGACCCCCTGTAGGGCCCCATAAATCCCTTTGGGTCTGCTCCTGCTCTGGGGGGACCCCAAACCCCCCCTGTGCCCCCCTAATGCCCCTTTTCCCCCCTCAGTGCCCCCCAAGACCCCCTGTAGGACCCCATAAGCCCTGATGGGTGTGCCCCTGCTCTGGGGGGACCCCAAAACTCCCCTGTGCCCCCCTAATGCCCCTTTTATGCCCCTTTCCCCCCTCAGTGCCCCCCAAGACCCCCTGTAGGACCCCTGTGGGTGTGCCCCTGCTCTGGGGGGACCCCAAAACTCCCTGTGCCCCCCTAATGCCCCTTTTCCCCCCTCAGTGCCCCTCAAGACCCCCTGTAGGACCCCTGTGGGTCTGCCCCTGCTCTGGGGGGACCCCAAACCCCCCCTGTGCCCCCCTAATGCCCCTTTTCCCCCCTCAGTGCCCCCCGTGACTGGGACAAGCGAGGGGCAGGTACTGGGATGGACTGGGAGGGCTTTGGGGGGGGACTGGGATGAACTGGGAGGGGGTTCAGTGGCACTGGGAGGCACTGGGAAAGGGATTTGGGGGGGACTGAGAGAGGGACTGGGGGCTTTGGGATTATACTGGGAGACACTGGGACAGGGATCTGGGGGCACTGGGAGAGACTGGGATGAACTGGGAGGGGCTTCAGGAGCTGGGAGGGACTGGGAGGGGGATTTGGGGGGGCTGGGAGGGCTTTGGGGGGGACTGGGATGAACTGGGAGGGGGCTCAGTGGCACTGGGAGGCACTGGGATGAACTGGGAGGAGGTTCAGTGGCACTGGGAGGCACTGGGAGGGACTGGGAAGGGATTTGGGGGCACTGGGAGGGACTGGGAGGGGTCGTTGGTTCGGTGGCCACCCCCCAAATGCAGTAGCCACCCCCCCAAATCCAGTAGCCAACCCCCAAATCCAGTAGCCACCCCTCAAATCCAGTAGCCCCCCCCCAAATCCAGTAGCCACCCCCCAAATGCAGTAGCCACCCCCCCAAATCCAGTAGCCACCCCCCAAATGCAGTAGCCACGCCCCCAAATTTGGTACCCATGCCCCCAAGTCCAGTCGCCACCCCCCAAATCCGGTTGCCACTCCCCCAAATCCGGTTGCCACCCCTCAAATTCAGTAGCCACGCCCCCAAATTTGGTAGCCACGCCTCCAAATCCAGTAGCAGCCCCCCCCAATCCGGTAGCCACTCCCCCAAATGCAGTCGCCACCCCCCCAAATCCAGTCGCCACCCCCCAAATCCAGTCGCCACCACCAATTTCCCCCCCTCAGGGTCCCCCCCCGTGGCCGGCGCGGGGCCGTTCCCGGTGGGATCGGGATCCCCTCGGGATCGGGCCGGAGCCCCGGCGGTAGCGGAGCCGCGGGAGGATTCCCGGGAATGTTGGGAGAATTCCCGGGATTCCTGGAGAAGTTGGGAAAGGAGGAGAGTTCAAAAAAAAAAACCCGCCGGTTTTGGGCCGATTTGGGGCTGTTTTGGTGGTTTTTTGAGCGCCTTTGGGGGTCCGGGGGGGGCGTTTGGGGGGGTCCTGAGAGGGAGGGAGGGGGATGGGGGGGAATTTGGGGGGGCTCGTGGAAAGGGGGGGGGTTGGGGGGTCTTGAAAGAGGGGGAGGGGACCCCCAGGGTGGGGGGGCTCACGAAATAGGGGAGGGGGTGGTTGGGGGGCTCCTGAGAGGGGGGACGGGACGGGGACCCCTCGGGTTTGGGGGAGGCTCCAGGGTGAGAGGGGGGCCCTGGGGGGTCTTTGGGGGGGCCACGGGGTCCCAGCACCCCTAAAACCCCTTTAGGACCCCAAAAACCCTTTTTTCCCTCCAACATTTATGGGGTCCCCGCCCCCCCGGGCCGCTGGGGGGCGCCACACGCCGTCTTCACGCGGCCGCTGCGGCCCCGCCCCTCTCTGCGCGGATTGGCGGAGAGCATAGGCGGAGGCGGGGCTTGGGGGAGGCAGGCGCCTGCCATTGGGTGATAGTGAAGGGTGGGGGCGGGACCTGTGCGAGACGGAGTCGGATTGGTGGAGGAGAGCGCAGGGGGCGGGGCGCGGGCTCCCTCCCGCGCGCGTGCGCGGCTCGGCGTGCGTCACTTCCGGGTTAGCGGCGGTTTCCGCCTCCCGCCGGGCCTGGAGCCGCCCCGGGACCCCCAAAATACCCCCGAGACCCCCCGGAACATCCCCGGGACCCCCCGGAACCCCCTCGAGACCACCCGGAACACCGCCGGGACCCCTTTGACACCCCCCCCCCCCGAGACCCCCTTAGACCGCACTTAAATCCCCCCGGCCCTCCCCGGCACTCCCTTCACCCCCTCTGAACCCCCCCGGACCCTTCTCGGGCCTCCGCGGCTCCTCCCCCGCCCCCCCCCCCAGCACCCCCCCTCCTCCCTTCAGCCCCGGGTCGGCGCGGGGGGCTCCCGGGGATGCCCCCCCGCCATGTGGTACATCATGCAGAGCATCCAGAGCAAGTACTCGCTGTCCGAGCGCCTGATCCGGACCATCGCCGCCATCCGCTCCTTCCCCCGCGACAACGTGGAGGAGCTCATCGGCAGGGTGAGACCCCCGGGGGGTTTGGGGGGACCCTCATCGGCAGGGTGAGACCCCCGGGGGGCTCAGGGGGGGACCCTCATCGGCAGGGTGAGACCCCCGGGGGGTTTGGGGGGACCCTCATCGGCAGGGTGAGACCCCCGGGGAGGGGAGAGGGTGGGCTGGGAGCCTGGTCGGGTGGGTTCGGAGACCCCCGGGGTGGATTTGCTGACCCCAGGGGTGGTCCCTGTGCCCCCCGGGGTGGTCCCTGTGCCCCCCGGGGTGGGTTTTCTGATGCCGGGGCGATCCCTGTGCCCCTCGGGGTGGGTTTGCTGACCCCGGGGTGGTCCCTGTGCCCCTGGGATGTGCTGCTGACCCCAGGGTGGTCCCTGTGCCCCCAGGGTGTGTTGCTGACCCCGGGGTGGTCCCTGTGCCCCCGTGGTGGTCCCTGTGCCCCTGGGGTGTGTTGCTGACCGCGGGGTGGTCCCTGTGCCCCCAGGGTGATCCCTGTGCCCCCGGGGTGTGTTGCTGACCCCGGGGTGGTCCCTGTGCCCCCAGGGTGGTCCCTGTGCCCCCAGGGTGGGTTTTCTGACCCCCTTGTGGTCCCGGTGCCCCCGGGGTGTGGGTTTTTACCCCGGGGTGGTCCCTGTGCCCCCGGGGTGTGTTGCTGACCCCGGGGTGGTCCCTGTGCCCCCGGGGTGGTCCCTGTGCCCCCAGGGTGTGTTGCTGACCCCGGGGTGCTCCCTGTGCCCCCGGGGTGTGTTGCTGACCCCGTGGTGGTCCCTGTGCCCGCAGGGTGCGGACGTGAACTGCCTGCACGGGACGCTGAAGCCGCTGCACTGCGCCTGCATGGTGGCTGACGCCGACTGCGTGGAGCTGCTGCTGCAGAAGGGAGCCGAGGTGGGGCTGGGGCAGCACCAAACCCGGGGCAAAGCCAGAAAAACACGGAGTTCCCGTGGGAAAAGGGGCCTGGGAGGGCGGGGGGCAGCGGTGGGTGCCGAGGGGCAGATGGGGGGTTTGGGGTCGGGCTGGTTGGATTTTGGGAAGAGGTTCTTCCTCCCCCCCCAGAGCGGGGTCGGGCACTGGAAGGGGCTCCCCGGGGTTTGGTCACGGCCCCAAACCTGCCAGAGCTCAGGGACGGGGTTGGGATGATCCTCTCAGGGGTTGGGATTTGGGACTGGGGGGTTTTGGGGGGTCCTGAGCAGGGTCAGGGGTTGGACTGGATGATCCTGGTGGGATTTTAGGGGAGGGTCCTGTGCAGGGTCAAGGGTTGGACTCGATGATCTTTGTGGGACTAGTGGGACTTTGGGGGATTAAACTTAATTAAAGGTTAGGTTTAACTTAAACCTAAACTGAGCCTAATTTAAGGTTAGGATTAGTTTAAACTTAAAGGTTTAGGTCAGGTAAGGTTTAGATCAGGTTTAAGTTAAGATCAGGTTTTGATCAGGCTTAGGTCAGGTTTTGGTCAGGTTTTGGTCAGGCTTAGGTCAGGCTTAGGTCAGGTTTTGGTCAGGTTTTGGTCAGGTTTAGGTCAGGTTTTGGTCAGGTTTAGGTCAGGTTTAGGTCAGGTTTTGGTCAGGTTTTGGTCAGGTTTAAGTCAGGTTTCGGTCAGGTTTAGGTCAGGTTTAAATTCAGGTTAGATTTAGATTAGGTTTAGCTCAGGTTTAAACTGAGTTCAGGTCAGGTTTGGGTCAGGTTTGGGTCAGTTTTGAGCCAGGTTCCAGTTAATCTCAGCCCTAGGCCGGGTCTAACCCGTGTCCCCGCAGCGCAGGTGAACGCTCTGGACAGGTACAGAGGGCAGGTTTAACCCCTGTCCCTGCAGGTGAACGCTCTGGACGGGTACAGAGGGCAGGTTTAACCCCTGTCCCTGCAGGTGAACGCTCTGGACAGGTACAGAGGGCAGGTTTAACCCCTGTCCCCGCAGGTGAACGCCCTGGACGGGCACAGAGGAGGGTTTAACCCTCTGGTCTAACCCCTGTCCCTGCAGGTGAACGCTCTGGACAGGTACAGAGGCCAGGTTTAACCCCTGTCCCTGCAGGTGAACGCCCTGGATGGGTATAGAGGGCAGGTTTAACCCCTGTCCCCACAGGTGAACGCCCTGGACGGGTCCAGAGGAGGGTTTAACCCTCTGGTCTAACCCCTGTCCCCGCAGGTGAATGCCCTGGATGGGTACACAGGCCAGGTTTAACCCCTGTCCCTGCAGGTGAACGCCCTGGACGGGTACAGAGGAGGGTTTAACCCTCTGGTCTAACCCCTGTCCCCGCAGGTGAATGCCCTGGACGGGTACAGAGAGCAGGTTTAACCCCTGTCCGTGCAGGTGAACGCCCTGGACGGGTACACAGGCCAGGTTTAACCCTTGGTTTAACCCCTGTCCCCGCAGGTGAACGCCCTGGACGGGTACACAGACCAGGTTTAACCCTTGGTTTAACCCCTGTCCCCGCAGGTGAACGCCCTGGACGGGTACACAGGCCAGGTTTAACCCTTGGTTTAACCCCTGTCTGTACAGGTGAACGCCCTGGACGGGTACAGAGGGCAGGTTTAACCCCTGTCCCTGCAGGTGAACGCCCTGGACGGGTACCATCCAGTTTAAAACACTTGGTTTAAAACCCGTGTCCCCGCAGGTGAACGCCCGGACGGGTAAGGGCGAGGTTTAAAACCCTTGGTTTAAAAACCCCTGTCCCCGCAGGTGAACGCCCTGGACGGGACGAGGAGGGTTTAAAACCCTTGGTTTAACCCGTGCCGCGCAGGTGAACGCCCTGGACGGGTAAACAGACCAGGGTTTAACCCCTGTCCCCGCAGGTGAACGCCCTGGACGGGTACAGAGGGCAGGTTTAACCCTTGGTTTAACCCGTGTCCGTGCAGGTGAACGCCCTGGACGGGTACACAGACCAGGTTTAACCCTTGGTTTAACCCCTGTCCCCACAGGTGAACGCCCTGGACGGGTACAGCCGCACGGCCCTGCACTACGCGGCCGAGAAGGACGAGGCCTGCGTGGAGCTGCTGCTGGAGTTCGGCGCCGACCCCAACGCGGCCGACGGCAACCGCGACACGCCGCTGCACTGGGCGGCCTTCAAGAACCACGCCGAGTGCGCGCGGGCGCTGCTGGACGGCGGCGCCCTGGTCAACGCGCGCGACTACAACGCCGACACGCCGCTCAGCTGGGCCGCCATGAAGGGCAACCTGGAGAGCGTGGCCGTGCTGCTGGACTTCGGCGCCGAGGCGCGCGTGCGCAACCTCAAGGGGCAGAGCCCGGCCTCGCGCCTCGTGGCGCTGCTGCTGCGCGGGCTGGGCTCCGAGCGCGAGGACTCGTGCCTGGAGCTGCTGCGCCGCGCCGCCGGCCACCTGGAGCCCTGGGAGGCGGCGCGGGACCGGGACCCGCGGCTCGGGGACAGGCTGGGGGCCCTGGGCGCCGCCCCCGGCAGCCTGCAGGGGCTGGCGCGCTGCGCCGTGCGCCGCAGCCTCGGAGTGCGCTTCCTGCCCGAGGCTGTGGAGCAGCTGCCCCTGCCCACCAGCCTCAAGGAGTACCTGCTGCTCCTCAGCTGAGGGACAGGAATCCTGGAGCAGTTCCTCAAGGAGTACCTGCTGCTCCTCAGCTGAGGGACAGGAATCCTGGGGCAGTTCCTCAAGGAGTACCTGCTGCTCCTCAGCTGAGGGACAGGAATCCTGGAGCAGTTCCTCAAGGAGTACCTGCTGCTGCTGAGCTGAGGGACACAAATCCTGGAGCAGCTGCCCCTGCCCACCAGCCTCGAGGAGTACCTGCTGCTCCTCAGCTAATGAAAGCCTTGGAGCAGTTCCTCAAGGAGTACCTGCTGCTGCTCAGCTAATGAAAGCCTTGGAGCAGTTCCTCAAGGAGTACCTGCTGCTCCTCAGCTGAGGGACACAAATCCTGGAGCAGCTGCCCCTGCCCACCAGCCTCAAGGAGTACCTGCTGCTCCTCAGCTGAGGGACAGGAATCCTGGGGCAGTTCCTCAAGGAGTACCTGCTGCTGCTGAGCTGAGGGACACAAATCCTGGGGCAGTTCCTCAAGGAGTACCTGCTGCTCCTCAGCTGAGGGACAGGAATCCTGGAGCAGTTCCTCAAGGAGTACCTGCTGCTCCTCAGCTGAGGGACAGGAATCCTGGAGCAGTTCCTCAAGGAGTACCTGCTGCTGCTGAGCTGAGGGACACAAATCCTGGGGCAGTTCCTCAAGGAGTACCTGCTGCTCTTCAGCTGAGGGACAGGAATCCTGGAGCAGTTCCTCAAGGAGTACCTGCTGCTCCTCAGCTGAGGGACAGGAATCCTGGAGCAGTTCCTCAAGGAGTATCTGCTGCTGCTGAGCTGAGGGACAGGAATCCTGGAGCAGTTCCTCAAGGAGTACCTGCTGCTCCTCAGCTGAGGGACACAAAATCCTGGGGCAGTTCCTCAAGGAGTACCTGCTGCTCTTCAGCTGAGGGACACGAATCCTGGGGCAGTTCCTCAGGGAGTACCTGCTGCTCCTCAGCTAATGAAAGCCTTGGAGCAGCTTCCTCGAGGAGTACCTGCTGCTCCTCAGCTGAGGGACAGGAATCCTGGGGCAGTTCCTCAAGGAGTACCTGCTGCTGCTCAGCTAATGAAAGCCTTGGAGCAGTTCCTCAAGGAGTACCTGCTGCTCCTCAGCTGAGGGACACAAATCCTGGAGCAGCTGCCCCTGCCCACCAGCCTGGAGGGGTTCCTGCTGCTGCTGAGCTGAGGGACACAAATCCTGGAGCAGCTCAAGGAGTTCCTGCTGCTGCTGAGCTGAGGGACAGGAATGCTGGAGCAGCTGCCCCTGCCCACCAGCCCACCAGTTCCTGCTGCTGCTCAGTTGAGTGCAAACCTTGGAGCAGCTGCCCAGAAGGAACTGCTGTCCCTCAGCTCAGTGAAAACTGTGGAGCAGCTGCCTTTGCTCACCTGCCACGAGAAGTCCCTGCTGCCCCTCAGCTCAGCGAGAACCACGGAACAACTGCCCAGGAGAGCGTTGCTGCCTCTCAGCCAAGCGAAAACCTTGGAGCAGCCTCCTCAAGGACTGTTTTCTGCTCTTCAGCCAAGCAAAAACCTTGGAGCAGCCTCCTCAAGGAGTATTTTCTGCCCCTCAGCTGAGTGAAAACCTTGGAGCAGCCTCCTCAAGGAGTATTTTCTGCCCCTCAGCTGAGTGAAAACCTTGGAGCAGCCTCCTCAAGGACTGTTTTGTGCTCCTGAGCCGAGTGACAAAAACTCTGGAGCAGCTGCCCAGGAGGAACTGCTGCTCCTCAGCTGAGAGACACTCTTGGAGCAGCTTCCTCGAGGAGAAGGTGCTGCTGCTCCGCTGAGTTCCCTCCTGGAACCAGCAGTGCCCCTCCCATGGCAAATTATATCCCGGCTCCTGCATTACCACGGCCTCTCCTTCCCGGTTTTTTTCCGCCTCGGGGGGGGAAAAGGAAGGATTTCTGGGGTTGGGGAGGACAGGGAAACTCCTTCTGGGGAGGTGGGAAATGAAGGGAAGGTCCTGTGGGACCCAGAGGAGCTCCAGGCTGGAATTCCATGAGCTAGAATCCCAAGAACAGAGGCAGAGGAGCCCTAGGCTGGAATTCCATGAGCTAGAATCCCAGGAACAGAGCCAGAGGAGCTCCAGGCTGGAATTCTGTGAGCTGGAATCCCAGGAACAGAGGCAGAGGAGCTCCAGGCTGGAATTCCGTGAGCTGGAATCCCAGGAACAGAGGCAGAGGAGCTCCAGGCTGGAATTCCATGAGCTGGAATCCCAGGAACAGCCCTGGCCCGTCACAGCCAGGGCGGGGGGTCTGCAGCTCCCTCTGCCCTGGAGAGGTGCAGTTTTCCTTCATTATCCGTGATTTTGGTGCTTTTGAAGTGGCTGCAGGGGGGCAGGGGGGGAGGACACCCCTCAGGTTATTCCCAAGGGCAGAGGAGACGTTTCTCCCCCTCTGGAATGGCCCAGTTGGAGCAGGAGATGGGGGTTCCCATCCCATCCGATCCCACGGGATCAGCCACCTCTCTGAGCTGGAGCCTCCCCCTCCCACCCTTTCCTTCCTCTTTGGGGGGTTTGGTTTTTCGGGATCATTCCTGATGCCCCCTCCAGGATCCCCTGGAGCTGCTGCTCCGCGCTCTCCAGGGGGAAACCAAACCCTGGGGGAGGCTCAGGGAAGGAAAACCCAACTCCGGGTCGTGTTCCTGGCTGTGGTGGGGGGAAATCAGGGCTGGGGGGCTGCGTTTGCCTCCCCCAGGGAGCGATTCCCCAGGGGCTGGAGCACAGTTTAGGGGGGAGTTTATTGAAGCATCCCAATTCCGGGGGGTTTCCCACTGAAGTGCCCACCCTGCCCTCCCACGGGACCCCTTTTCCCTCCCAAAAGCCCCCCAAAAAGCCGACCCCGAGGGTCCTGCTTTCCAGAGGGTTCCAGAGGGTGGCACAGGGACACAGGGGGGTGTCACACAGTTTAGGGGGGAGTTTATTGAAGCATCCCAATTCTGGGGGGTTTCCCACCAAAGTGGTGCCCGCCCTGCCCACCTGCAACCCCTGCAGGACCCCTTTTCCCTCCCAAAACCCCCCCCAAAAAGCCGACCCCGAGGGTCCTGCTTTCCAGAGGGTTCCCGAGGCTCTGGGGGGTGGCACAGGGACACAGGGGGCTGTCACACAATTTAGGGGGGAGTTTATTGAAGCATCCCAATTCCGGGGGGTTTCCCACTGAAGTGCCCACCCTGCCCTCCCACAGGACCCCTCTTCCCTCCCAAAAGCCCCTAAAAGTCCCCCAGAAAGCCGACCCCGAGGGTCCTGCTTTCCAGAGGGTTCCAGAGGCTCCAGGGGGTGGCACAGGGACAGGGGGGTGTCACACGATTTAGGGGGGAGTTTATTAAAGCATCCCAATTCCGGGGGGTTTCCCACTGAAGTGCCCACCCTGCCCTCCCACAGGACCCCTTTTCCCTCCCAAAAGCCCCTAAAAGCCCCCCAAAAAGCCGACCCCGAGGGTCCCGCTTCCCAGAGGGTTCCAGAAGGTTCCCGAGGGTTCCCGAGGCTCCGGGGGGTGGCCCGGGGGGGGGTCACACGCTGGGCACGGGGATCTTGCGGCTCAGGTGCTCCATGTGGGCCGTGTCCGAGGTGTCCAGCTCCGTGTGGTACTTGGCCAGGATCTTCAGGATGGGCCGCAGCTTCAGCCACCACTGCTCCTTGGGGAGGCGGTGCCTGGGGGAAAATGAGGATTTGGGGGGAGAAAGGGGGTTTGAGGGGGGAAAGGGGTTGGGGAAAAAGGATTTGGGGGGGAAAAAGGGGTCTGGGGGGGGAAAAAGGGGGTTTGGGGGGGGAAATGAGGATTTGGGG
>NW_024105098.1:2845723-2857725 GCF_003945595.2 Pipra filicauda | reverse complement strand
GGAAAAGGGGTTTGGGTTCACAGGCGTGAGGAGGTGGAAGGGTTGGGGTGGGGAAAACGAGGGTTTGGGGGTGGAAAAGGGATTCGGGTTCACAAAGATGGAAGGGTTTGGGGTGGGGAAAAGGGGTTTGTGTTCCCGGGAGTTGCTGTTGCTCAGCGGGGAGGGGGCTCTGGGGGTTGAGCCCCTCGGGGTGTCAGGACATGGGAGAACACCGGGCAAGGGCTGGGGGCTGCCTTTGGCTGTGGGGAAGAGTGGGAACCCCCCTCCCTGCCCCCCAGATCCTCCAGGCAGCCCCAGGGGGGGCACCCACCGTGGCGGGAACACTCCTTGATCTTGCCGGTGATCCAGGCCACGGCCTTGGCGCCCATCTTGGTGCCGAAGTTCCTGTCGAAGGGCGTGGGGCTGCCCCCCTGGGCCGGGACAAGCCGGGGTCAACACAGGGGGCAGAGCCCAGGGGAGGGGGCAGAACCCCAGGGGAAGAGGGCAGAACCCAGGGGAGGGGGCAGAGCCCCTGGGGAGGGGACAGAACCCAGGGGAGGGGGTAGAACCCCAGGGGAGGGGGCAGAGCCCAGGGGAAGGGGGCAGAGCCCAGGGGAGGGGGGAGAGCCCAGGGGAGGGGGGGAGGGGGGGGAAGAGCGCCAGGGCCGGGGGCAGAACCCCCTGGGGAGGGGCAGCGCCCCGGGAGGGGGCCAAGAAAGGAGCCCCCCCCCCGGGCGTGGGGAGAGCCCAGGGGAGGGGGCAGAACCCCATGGGGAGGGGGCAGAGCCCAGGGGAGGGGGGAGAGCCCAGGGGAGGGGGGAGAGCCCAGGGGAGGGGGCAGAACCCCAGGGGAGGGGGGAGAACCCCAGGGGAGGGGGCAGAGCCCCTGGGGAGGGGACAGAACCCAGGGGAGGGGGCAGAACCCAGGGGAGGGGGCAGAACCCCATGGGAAGAGGGCAGAACCCAGGGGAGGGGGCAGAGCCCCAGGGGAGGGGGCAGAACCCCAGGGGAGGGAGCAGCCCCTTCCCCAGGGCTGTGGGGGGTCCCCCCACCTGCTGCGTGTGCCCCAGCCCCTTCCCCAGCCCCTTCCCCAACTGCTGCGTGTGCCCCAGCCCCTTCCCCACCTGCTGCGTGTGCCCCAGCCCCTTCCCCAGCCCCTTCCCCACCTGCTGCATGTGCCCCAGGACGTTCTGCCTGCAGTCGAAGATGCCCTTGCCCTCCTCGGAGTAGAGGCTGTAGATGAAGTCCGTGGTGTAGTTCTCGTTGCACCGCTCGTTCCTACGCCGGGGGGGTGGGGGGGGGAGCGGGTGTGATGAGTGTGACAGGTCTCAGCCACCCCCCAACCACCCCCTAACGCCCCCCAGACCAGCCCACACCTGAGCACCAGCCCCCTCTGCACCGTGGTCTTCATCTTCTCCGTCAGGTGCTCCACGTTGACCTGCGGGCGGGGGCGGGTTTGGCATCGGGGGAAGGCGCCCGGCGCGGGGACGCCAAAAAAAAACCCTTCAAAGCCCCGAAAGGAGCCCCCCAACCTGCAGGTCGCGGATGTTGAAGGGCTCCTCGTAGATGTAGGCGGCGTCGGCGCCGGCCGCCAGCCCCGCCATGGTGGCCAAGTAGCCGCAGAAGCCGCCCATGGTCTCGATGATGAAGACGCGGCGCTTGGTCCCCGCCGCCGACTGCTTGATGCGGTCACACGTCTGCGGAGGGGGGAGAGGGGGTTAGGGGGGACAAAAGGGGGTTTGGGGGGGAGAAAAGGGGGTTTGGGGGGTGGGAAAGGGGGTTTGGGGGGTGGGAAAGGGGGTTGAGTTCACAGGTGTGAGGAGGTGGAAGGATTAGGGTGGGGAAAAGGAGGATTTGGGGTGGGGAAAAGGAGGATTTGGGGTGGGGAAAAAGGTGGTGTTGGGCGGGAAGGAGAGAAGGAGGAGGGGAAGGAAGAAGGAATCGGGAACAAAAGAAAACGGGGGCCTTTTTGGGGCGGTTCCCAGGCTGTGAGGACGGTGGAAGTATTTACGGGTGGGGAACAAGGAGGGCATTTGGGGTGGGGAAAAGGAGGATTTGGGGTGGGGAAAAGGAGGATTTGGGGTGGGGAAAAGGAGGATTTGGGAAGGGAAAAAGGGGGTTTGGGGGGGAAAAAGGGGGCTGGGTTCACAGGTGTGAGGAGGTGGAAGGGTTAGGATGGGGAAAAGGAGGATTTGGGGGGATGGAAATGAGGATTTGGGGGGGTGAAAGGGGGTTTGAGGGGGGGAAAGGCATGGGGGGAAAAGGATTTGGGGGAAAAAGGGGTTTGAGGGGAGAAAAGGGGTCTGAGTGTGGAACTGGATTGGGTAGGGAGGATTTTTGGGGGGAAGTGGGGCTCACAGTGGTTGATGGTTGTGAGCATGGGGCGTGGAATGGTGGTTTTGTGGGTTGGTGGGGAGGGCGGGCTCACAGGTGGTGATGGTGTTGAGTGTGGAACTGGGATTTGGGGTGGGAAGGGGGCTCACAGTGGTGATGGTGTTGAGTGTGGAAGGGGGTTTTTGGGGTGGGTGGAAGGAGGCAGTGCTTTCACAGTGGTGATGTTTGAGTGTGTGGAAGGGGGTTTGGGGGTGGGGGGGAAGAGGGGGCTCTCACGGTTGTGATTGGTGTTTAGTTTGGAACTGGGATTTGGGTGGGAACGGAGGGCAGTGCTTCACCGTGGTGATGGGTTGCGTGTGGAAATGGGATTGGGGTGGGAAGGGGGCAGGCTCACGGTGGTTGCTGTGTTTTGAGTGTGGACATGTAATTTGGGGTGGGACGGAAGGGCTCACAGTGGTGATGGTGGTGTTGAGTGTGGAAAATGGGATTTGGGGTGGGAAGGGGGCAGAAGTGCTCACAGTGGGGTGATGGTGTTTGAGTGTGGAAGGAACTGGGATTTGGGGTTGTGGGAAGGAAGGGCTCACAGTGGTGATGGTGTTGAGTGTGGACGGGGGTTTTGGGGTGGAGTGGGAAGGTGGGATGGGAGGAGGAAGGGAGGGACACGCGGGCAGAAGTGCTCACAGTGGTGATGGTGTTGAGTGTGGAAGGGGGTTTGGGGTGGGAAGGGGGCTCACGGTGGTGATGGTGTTGAGTGTGGAACTGGGATTTGGGGTGGGAAGGAGGCAGTGCTCACAGTGGTGATGGTGTTGAGTGTGGAACTGGGATTTGGGGTGGGAAGGGGGCAGTGCTCACGGTGGTGATGGTGTTGAGTGTGGAACTGGGATTTGGGGTGGGAAGGAAGGGCTCACAGTGGTGATGGTGTTGAGTGTGGAACTGGGATTTGGGGTGGGAAGGGGGCAGTGCTCACAGTGGTGATGGTGTTGAGTGTGGAACTGGGATTTGGGGTGGGAAGGAAGGGCTCACGGTGGTGATGGTGTTGAGTGTGGAATGGGATTTGGGGTGGGAAGGGGGCTCACAGTGGTGATGGTGTTGAGCATGGAATGGGGTTTGGGGTGGGAAGGGGGCTCACAGTGGTGATGGTGTTGAGTGTGGAAGGGGGGTTTGGGGTGGGAAGGGGGCTCACAGTGGTGATGGTGTTGAGTGTGGAACTGGGGTTTGGGGTGGGAAGGAGGCAGTGCTCACAGTGGTGATGGTGTTGAGTGTGGAATGGGGGTTTGGGGTGGGAAGGAGGCAGTGCTCACAGTGGTGATGGTGTTGAGTGTGGAAGGGGATTTGGGGTGGGAAGGAGGCTTGGGACGGAGGCTTCACCAAAAAAAGTGGTTGATGGTGTTGAGTGTTGGAATGGGGGTTTTTTTTGGGGTGGGAATGAAGGGGGCTCCTCCCAGTGGTGATGGTGTTTGTGAGTGTGGACTGGATTTGGGGGTGGGAAGTGGCTCACAGTGGGCTGTGGTGTTGAGTGGGTTGGAGTTGGATGGGATTTGGGGTGGGACGGAAGGGTCCCAGTGGTGATGGTGTTGACGTGTGGAAGGGGGTTTGGGGTGGGAAGGCGGCAGTGCCACCGTGGTGATGGTGTTTGTGTTGAGTGGGAAGGGGCGTGTTTGGGGTGGGAAGGAAGGGCTACGGTTTGATGGTTGAGTGTGGATTGAGGTGTTTTGGGGTGGGAAGTACGGAAGGGGCTCCACCTGTGTGGTGTTGAGTGTGGAAGGGGGTTTGGGGTGGGAAGGGGGCTCACAGTGGTGATGGTGTTGAGTGTGGAATGGGGGTTTGGGGTGGGAAGGAGGCAGTGCTCACGGTGGTGATGGTGTTGAGTGTGGAATGGGGGTTTGGGGTGGGAAGGAGGCAGTGCTCACGGTGGTGATGGTGTTGAGCGCGGTGTCGGCGCCGATGCTGAAGTCGGAGCCGGGCACGTTGTTGGAGACGGTGGCCGGGATGACGCAGAGGGGGACGCAGAGCTCCTCGTACCGTGCCCGCCCCTCCACCAGCTCCAGGCTGCCCGTGAACGCCTGGGGGGGCACCGGGGGGCAAACGGGACAGCCCGTGTTGGGAGGGACCCACCGGCACCGTCCGGTCCAACCCCCGCCCCAAAATCCCCAAAATCTCCAAATCCCAACCCCTGCCCTTGCACAGGACTCCCCAAAATCCCACCAGGATCATCCAGTCCAACCCCTGCCCCAAAATCCCCAAAATCTCCAAATCCCAACCCCTGGCCCTGCACAGGATCCTCCAAAATCCCACCAGGATCATCCAGTCCAACCCCTGCCCCAAAATCCCCAAAATCTCCAAATCCCAACTCCTGGCCCTGCACAGGATCCTCCAAAATCCCACCAGGATCATCCTGTCCAACCCCTGCCCCAAAATCCCCAAAATCCCCAAAATCTCCAAATCCCAACCCCTGGCCCTGCACAGGAGCCCCCAAAATCCCACCAGGATCATCCAATCCAACCCCTGCCCCAAAATCCTCAAATCCCAACCCCTGGCCCTGCACAGGACTCCCCAAAATCCCACCAGTCCCACCAGGATCATCCAGTCCAACCCCTGACCCTGCTCAGGACCCCCCAAAACCCCCCAGTCCCAAATCCCAACCCCTGAGAGGATCATCCCAACCCCGTCCCTGAGCTCTGGCAGGTTTGGGGCCGTGACCAAACCCCGGGGAGCCTCTTCCAGTGCCCGACCCCGCTCTGGGGGGGGAGGAAGAACCTCTTCCCAAATTCCAACCAGCCCGACCCCAAACCCTCCTGCTGCCCCCCAGCACCCACAGGCCCCTTTTCCCACGGGAACTCCGCATTCCCAACGGGATTTTCCCCCTCTCACCTCGAAGCCCCCGATGACGACGAGCCCGTGGATCCCGAACTTGCTGATGTTGGCGCTGATTTCCTCCAAGTATTTCTTGGGCAAAGTCCTGGCAAGGGGAAAATCCCCCCCTGGCTGAGCCCGCCCGGGGTGGGGGGCTGGGCCTGGGCCCCCCCAAAGGGATCCCCCCCTGGTACCTCTTGGTGCCCAGTTTGGATCCCCCCAGGCCCGTCCAGGCCCCGACCCGGTTCCAGTTGATCTCCTCCACCTGGGGGGAAGGCAGCGGGTTAGGGGGGCACAGGGGGAGGGTTTGGGGGCACAGGGGGAGGGTTTGGGGGCACAGGAGATTTGGGGGCACAGGAGAAGGATTTGGGGGTCACAGGAGAGGGATTTGGGGGCACAGGAGATTTGGGGGCACAGGAGAAGGATTTGGGGAGGAGAGGGATTTGGGGGCACAGGATATTTGGGGTCACAGGGGGAGGATTTGGGGGCACAGGAGAGGGATTTGGTGGCACAGGATATTTGGGGTCACAGGGGGAGGATTTGGGGGCACAGGAGAAGGATTTTGGGGTCACAGAAGAGGGATTTGGGGGCACAGGGGGAGGATTTGGGGGCACAGGAGATTTTGGGGCACAGGAGATTTGTGGTCACAGGAGAGGGATTTGGGGTCACAGGAGATTTGGGGGCACAGGAGAAGGATTTGGGGGTCACAGGAGAGGGATTTGGGGGCACAGGAGATTTGGGGGCACAGGGAGATGGTTTGGGGGCACAGGGGGAGGATTTGGGGGCACAGGAGATTTGGGGGCACAGGAGATTTGGGGGCACAGGGAGATGGTTTGGGGGCACAGGGGGAGGATTTGGGGGCACAGGGGGAGGATTTGGGGGCACAGGAGATTTGGGGGCACAGGAGATTTGGGGGCACAGGAGAAGGATTTGGTGTCTTTGGGGTCCCACTGGCCTGGCTGCAGCCATATCAGTGATATTGGGGTCACACCCCTGTTTTGGGGACAATGTTACTGGGGTCCCACCCCTGGTTTGGGGTCAATATTGGGGTCCCACCCCTGGTTTGGAGTCACTGATATTGGGGTCCCATCCTTGGTTTGGGGTCAGTGCTATTGGGGTAACACTGTGCCCCTGGTTTGGGGTCAGTGCTATTGGGGTCCCCCCCCCGGTTTGGGGTCAGTGCTATTGGGGTCCCCCCCTGGTTTGGGGTCACTATTGGGGTCCCACCCCTGGTTTGGGGTGGCTATCAGGGTCCCACCCCATTTTGGGGTGGCTATCAGGGTCCCCCCCCGTTTTGGGGTGGCTGTCGGGTCCCACCCCGTTTTGGGGTGGCTATCGGGGTCCCACCCCGTTTTGGGGTGGCTGTCAGGGTCCCCCCCCGTTTTGGGGTGGCTATCGGGGTCCCACCCCGTTTTGGGGTGGCTGTCGGGGTCCCACCCCCGTTTTGGGGTGGCTATCAGGGTCCCACCCCATTTTGGGGTGGCTTTCAGGGTCCCACCCCGTTTTGGGGTGGCTATCAGGGTCCCCCCCCGTTTTGGGGTGGCTGTCGGGGTCCCACCCCGTTTTGGGGTGGCTATCGGGGTCCCACCCCGTTTTGGGGTGGCTATCGGGGTCCCACCCCGTTTTGGGGTGGCTATCGGGGTCCCACCCCGTTTTGGGGTGGCTATCGGGGTCCCACCCCGTTTTGGGGTGGCTGTCAGGGTCCCAGCCCGGGGACAGGCACCCACCATGCCGAGGGCGAGCCCCTCGAAGCTGTCATGGGGTCACAGCCCTGGTTTGGGGTCAGTGCTATTGGGGTCCCCCCCCCGGTTTGGGGTCAGTGCTATTGGGGTCCCCCCCTGGTTTGGGGTCACTATTGGGGTCCCACCCCATTTTGGGGTGGCTGTCGGGGTCCCCCCCCTGGTTTGGGGTGGCTATCAGGGTCCCACCCCGTTTTGGGGTGGCTATCAGGGTCCCACCCCATTTTGGGGTGGCTGTCGGGTCCCACCCCATTTTGGGGTGGCTGTCGGGTCCCACCCCATTTTGGGGTGGCTATCGGGGTCCCACCCCTGGTTTGGGGTGGCTATCGGGGTCCCACCCCGTTTTGGGGTGGCTATCAGGGTCCCACCCCTGGTTTGGGGTCACTACTGGGGTCCCACCCCGTTTTGGGGTGGCTGTCGGGTCCCACCCCGTTTTGGGGTGGCTCTCGGGGTCCCAGCCCGGGGACAGGCACCCACCATGCCGAGGGCGAGCCCCTCGAAGCCGTCGTGCACGGCCAGCATGCGGTGGCCGTGGATGAGCCCGATGCGGACGGTGGAGCGCACGGCCGCGTTCATCCCCGCCGCCGGGGCCCCCACGTTCAGCACGGCCAGGGTGTACCCGCTCTGGGGGGGCAGAGAGCGGCGTTGGGGGGCTCTGGGCCCGGGGGGTGCCCCCCGAGGCCCCCCCAGCCCGGGCGCGGCCGTACCTTGGTGGCCGGGGGGCGGATGTGGGCCAGCAGCTTGTACACTTCCCAGTTGTTCTCGAAGCTCCTGGAAAAGGGGGGGAGGGGGAAAGAGGGGTGAGGGGGGGTCTGGGGGTGGCAGAGTCCAGGGGTGACCGTGGGGGTGACTGTGGGGGTGGCAGAATCATGGAGTGACCATGGGGGTGACCAGAGCCCAGGGATGACCAGAGCCATGGGGTGACCATGGGGGTGACCAGAGCCATGGGGTGACCATGGGGGTGACCAGAGCCATGGGGGTAACCATGGGGTGACCAGAGCCATGGGGTGACCATGGGGGTAACCATGGGGTGACCAGAGCCATGGGGTGACCATGGGGGTGACCAGAGCCATGGGGGTAACCATGGGGTGACCAGAGCCACAGTGTGACCATGGGGGTGACCATGGGGTGACCAGAGCCATGGTGTGACTGTGGGGGTGACCAGAGCCATGGTGTGACCATGGAGGTGACCGTGGGGGTGACCAGAGCCATGGTGTGACCATGGGGGTGACCATGGAGGTGACCAGAGCCACAGTGTGACCATGGGGGTGACCATGGAGGTGACCAGAGCCACAGTGTGACCATGGGGGTGCCCCAGGCCCCGGGGGTCCCCACGGGGACAGGTCGCAGACCCTCACCGGCCCCGCAGCTTCACGGCCTCCTCGAAGCGCCCCTCGTTCATGGCCTTCGTCACGTCCTTGGTCTGGGCGGGGAGAGCACAGACGGGTGGGATTGTGCAGGGTGGGCCCGGCCTGGGCAGCTCAGGGGTGTCCCAGGGGTGTCCCAGGGGTGTCCCGGGGGTGTCCCAGGGGTGTCCCGGGGGTCCCGTGTCCCCCCCTACTCACCACCTGCACACACTCCATGAGGGGCAGGCGCACGGCCTGGTTGCCCGACAGGCTCACCACACAGGCGGGGGTCTCGGGGGTCGCCTCCAGCAGGGCCATGACGGCCTCCACCCCCATCCTGCTGCCCTGTGGGCACAGGGGAGGGGGTCTCACCACCCCGGACCCCCCTGCCCGTCGGGCTCGGGGTGGGACAGGGGGAGCTGCCTACCAGGATGCGGTCGAAGGCCGAGGGGGTCCCACCACGCTGGACGTGGCCCAGGATGGTGACCCGGGTGTCGTAGCCCAGGCGCTTCACCACCAGCTGCAAGGCAGGGATGGGCATGGATCGGATCCCCCGGACAGGGATGGGCATGGATCGGATCCCACAGACAGGGGTGGGCATGGATCTGATCCCCCGGACAGGGATGGGCATGGATCGGATCCCACAGACAGGGATGGGCATGGATCGGATCCCACAGACAGGGGTGGGCATGGATCGGATCCCACAGACAGGGATGGGCATGGATCGGATCCCCGGGACAGGGATGGGCATGGATCGGATCCCACAGACAGGGATGGGCATGGATCGGATCCCACAGACAGGGGTGGGCATGGATCGGATCCCACAGACCTGGATCCGTCCCCACAGACAGGGATGGGCATGGATCGGATCCCACAGACAGGGATGGGCCTGGGTCTGATCCCACAGACAGGGATGTGCCCTCCAGATCCCCCAGACAGGGGTGGGCCTGGATCCTGTCCCCAGACCTGGATCCGGCCCCTCAGACAGAGATGTGTCCCCACAGACAGGGATGTGCCTGAATCCTGCCTCCCAGACCTGAATCTGCCCCCCAGACCTGGATCCTGCCCCCCCAGACCTGAATCTGCCCCCCAGACCTGGATCCTGCCTCCCAGACCTGAATCTGCCCCCCAGACCTGGATCCTGCCCCCCAGACCTGGATCCTGCCCCCCAGACCTGGATCCTGCCCCCAGCCCTGGATCCGGCCCCCCAGCCCTGGATCCTGCCCCCAGCCCTGAATCCGGCCCCCCAGCCCTGGATCCTGCCCCCCAGCCCTGGATCCGGCCCCCCAGCCCTGGATCCTGCCCCCAGCCCTGGATCCTGCCCCCAGCCCTGGATCCGGCCCCCCAGACCTGGATCCTGCCCCCAGCCCTGGATCCGGCCCCCCGGCCGGGCTGGGGGGGTAACAAGGGCCTTTCCCCCTCAGACTCACGGATTTGATGTCGTCGGACGTGATGGCCTTGCCGTGCTTGTCGATGGCCCCCTCGGCCACGATGATGATGTTCAGCCGGGAGCCGCCGTCCCGGGTCTGGGGGGTGGCAGGGGGTGACAGTGGGCACCGGGACGGGGACAGTGGGCACCGGGACAGGGAGCAGGGGCCCTCCGGAGCCCCCCCTACCTCCGTCAGCCTCCGGCACAGATGGTCCTCCCAGTCGTCCTCGGGGGGGGACTCGGGGATGAAGACCCAGTCGGCCCCGCAGGCCAGGGCGGTGATGAGGGCCAGGTACCTGCGGGGGGGTCAAAAGGGGCTCTTTAGGGGTTTTTTTCTGTGCTTTCTCTCCGGGGATCTGGGTCTGAGGGACGGCGCCGGGACTTACCCACAGTGACGCCCCATCACCTCCAGGACAAAGGTCCTCTGGTGGCTGTGGGTGGGAAAGAGGAGAATCACGGAATCACGGGTTGGAAAAGCCCTCTGAGATCACCCAGTCCAACCCGTGACCCACCACCACGTTGTCCCCCAGACCATGGCACCACATCCAGCCTCTCCTTGAACCCCTCCAGGGATTGGTGACTCCACCACCTCCCTGAGCAGCCCCTTCTAAGATTTAATTCCCTTTCTGGGAAGAAATTCCTCCGTCCCTGGAGGTTTTTAAGCTGAGACTGGATGTGGCATCAGTGCCACAGTCTGGAAACCACAGGGGGGTTGGATCAGGTGTTGGACTGGATGATCTCAGAGGTCTTTTCCAACCCAGTTGATTCCATGATTCTATGATTCAAATCACAGAATCAGAGGTTGGAAAAGCCCTCTGAGATCACCCAGTCCAACCCGTGACCCACCACCACGTTGTCCCCCAGACCATGGCACCACATCCAGCCTCTCCTTGAACCCCTCCAGGGATTGGTGACTCCACCACCTCCCTGGGCAACCCCTTCCAAGCTTTAATCCCCCTCTCTGGGAAGAAATTCCTCAGAATCACAGGTTGGAAAAGCCCTCTGGGATCACCCAGCCCAACCCATGAGCCAACCCCACCCTGCCACCACATCCAGCCTCTCCTTGAACCCCTCCAGGGATTGGTGACTCCACTGCCTCCCTGGGCAACCCCTTCCAAGTTTTAATCCCCCTCTCTGGGAAGAAATTCCTCAGAATCACAGGTTGGAAAAGACCTCTGAGATCATCCAGCCCAACCCATGAGCCAACCCCAGCCTGTCACCCAGACCATGGCACCACATCCAGTCTCTCCTTGAACCCCTCCAGGGATTGGTGACTCCACCACCTCCCTGGGCAGCCCCTCCCAATCTTCAATCCCCCTTCAGAATCAGAGGTTGGAAAAGCCCTCTGGGATCACCCAGCCCAACCCATGACCCAACCCCGTCACCCAGCCCACGGCACCGCATCCAGTCCCTTCCCAAACCCCTCCAGGGATCGGTGACTCCCCCCCAGCCTCTCCCCACGCCCCCCCCGTGTCCCGCCGTGCCGCGGGGGGGTCCCTGTCACCTCTGGGCCGTGGTGGTGATGGCGTCCACGATCTCGATGATGCGGTGCAGCGCCGAGTCGGTGCCGATGGTCATGTCGGTGCCGCAGAAGTCGTTGTCGATGGATCCCACCATGCCCACGATGTTCAGGGCGCTCGAGCGCTGCGCCTCCTCCGCCGTGATGGCGCCTGCCCAAGGGTGGGACACCCCCTTTGCCCTCTGCGTGTGGCCCCCCCCCCAAAACGCCCCCTTGGCACAAACCAGGAGAAACCGGCGGTTTTGGGGGCGACCTCTCGGGTTTTGGGACAAAACCTCCCCCTGGAATAAATCTTGGGGGGTTCCCATGGGGGGACCCCTTTGTGTAGGTCCCCTTTTTGGGGCACAAACCTCTGTTCTGGGGGGGGGGGGGTAAATCAGCATTTTCGTGCCTGATTTTGGTACGAAACCTCCTTTTCACCACCCCAAAATAAATCTTAGGGGGGTCCTGTGGGGGGACCCCTTTGAGCAGGTCCCCTTTTGGGGCCAAACACTGGCACAACCCTCTGTTATGGGGGAAAACCACTGTCTTTATGCCTGATTTTGGTGCAAAACCTCCTTTGCAGCCCTAGAATAAATCTTGGGGGGTCTCAGAGGGTCCTGGGGGGAACACATGTACCCCCTTCGAGCAGGTCCCCTTTTGGGGCGTTTTTGTGTAGAACTGCCATGATTTTGGCACAACTCCCCCTGGATGGTGCTGGGGGTGCCCACGTACCTGCCTTGAGCAGGTCCCCCTTTGGGGCACAAACCTCGGCGTTTTTGAGTAGAACCCCCCCAATTTTGGCACAAACACCCCCAGGATGG